>NW_026077690.1:0-1074 GCF_014885135.2 Alexandromys fortis
GAAAACTGTAATTATCTAGTCTTCAATTCCATCAATGACCTCAGAAAGATGAAGGGTTACCTAATGACAGGGATATCAGGCTGCTTGACAAGTCACCCAAAGTTCCTCTGTAATGTTGGGGCATCCAGCTCTGGCCTACAGGAATAGCATATTGGACAGACTTTCCTGTGAAGCAGGGAATTTTGAAGAACTGCCCTACCCTGTCTTAGCAAAGCTTAGCAGTCACCTTTCTTGTGTTTATGTCTTCTCAGCCAGGAGCCTTGAATCTATCCTGGATGTGGGATTCTGAGGAGACTGTAACAGAGACATTTTGAAATGCTGAAACACCTGGGGGTCATCTGTTTTTAATGATGTTTGACCCTCTAGCTGTGAAAATACATGAACTTTTAAAGGTATCAAACATATCTGCACTGATACAAGTATAGTCTGTGTATTGTAGGTAAGTCAGCCAAAGATTTTTTTTTATGTTTGAGCAGGTAAAATATATATCATATGTCTTGTATCTCTTTTATGTTCATTTCTTTATGTATGCAGTCAGATATTTCAGGTGGTCTTTTGCTATCAAACCTAATTTTTCTTAACCTGGAATGAATCCATAGCCTCTCATTTTCTGTGGAAATTAAAGCATAAACTCTCCCCCAAAGTAACATAATTTTTTACTTAAATTTTGAAGTCAATATATTTTTCAAATATATAGATATTTTTGGATCTTGCAGGTTGTATAGTCCAGTGTCCCTTAGCAGCTGAAAATATTAAAGAAAACCCAGTAACATACAGTATCCAGACTCTCTGTGTATTTCTCATTTTTATGTGGCTTATCATATTCATATTGTTCTATTCCCTTTAAAAGAACTTTCTTTTCTCTTCCCAAGTCTATTTTTTAACACACTGTAACCCATTGAGAAGTTTAATCATCTGAATCTGTCTTTAATGTTCATCCGTAACCTTTTCTGTCTGCATGAGTGAAACTCCAAACCTGCCATGCAGAATGCTGCCAGAGATCGTGCTGGTAGTTGATGTCTGCAGGCAGCAGCTGGGTGACGTCTCTCTGCACTGCAGCCTTTGTGAGAGACT
>NW_026077691.1:0-1116 GCF_014885135.2 Alexandromys fortis
AAAACACATATTTGGAGATCAAGGAACAACCTGAGGTAATGGATTTTCTTTTTTTGCCATGTGGCTTTGGGGATCACATTCAGGTTGTCAGATTTAAGTCACACAGCTGTTATTAATTACCTTCATGTTTACTGAATTTTTTCCTGGTTTATTCTATATGCTGTTAATATCCACAAGAAAATTAGTTTTCCATTTTTTAAGGGGTTACCATATTTCTCCAGAAACTGATCATTGTGTACTCATTGTGTACATTTGTATCTGTGGGTTTCTTTTTCTTGTTAATATTTTGGTGCTGGCACTGAACCCAGGAAAGCGCATGTGCACACTTTTCTTCTGAACTATATAATCAGTTGCCATGGCTGTAGGTTCTTGGCCACATCAATATCTCTTTTAAAGACATTTTCTACGTATTTTAATATTCTAATAATACAGGTATCTAGTTCTGTTGTTTGTTCTTTTCTACTCTTTAAGATTCACATTCATTCATATGTGGAATCATTTGTTATGTGCTGTCTGAGTTACTTTTCTATTGTGCTGATAAAACACCACCTCACATCTCCATACACAATTATGAGGCACAAAGAGAACTGACTGGGATGGATGTGAACTTCTGAAACCTCAAGGCTCACCCCCACTGACACACCTTCTCCCACAAGGCCACAACTTGTAATCCTTTGCAAAAACTTCCAACTGCTGACCAATCATTCACTATGAGCCTATGGAGACCATGCTCATTCAAAACATCACATGCACTGAATATTATAAATGGTGTGTGTGTGTGTGTGTGTGTGTTAGAGATTCCAGATTCTTCTAAATTTCTTGGTAAAATGCCAAAAATTCACTGGGCGGTGGTGGTACGTGCCTTTAATCCCAGGACTCAGGAGGCAGAGACAAGCAGATCTCTGTGATCTACAGACCGAGTAAGCTCCAGGACAGCCAGGCCAGAGCTACACAGAGAAATCCTGTCTCAAAAAAAAAAAAAAAAAAAAAAAAAAAAAAAAAAAAAAAAAAAAAAAAAAAAAGTTGAATATTCTAGAAGGGCATTTAGTTACCTAAGAATCAACTTGATCCTACATTGATGGGCGTTTTAGACCTTATCACAATTTTAACAAGATA
>NW_026077692.1:0-1114 GCF_014885135.2 Alexandromys fortis
AAAAAAAAAAAAAAAAAAAAAAAGAATTTTTGAGGAAATCATGCTTTGCTTTCTCCCTAAAGTCGAAACCTATTTCCAACGTAAATTGTGTGAGCACATGCCTTTGATACGTATGGGAATTGCAGAAAGCTTTTCAAAGCCATTTTGTTCCCTTGTGGCTTCTAATATGCTCTCTGCAGGACTGTATTGTGAACCTTCTATGGAATCATTGGTTTAAGCATTCATCTCAAGTATACTAACACCACCAATTTCATACCAATAAAATCAGAGGCAGAGGAGATGGCTCAGAGGCTAAAGTTCATAGCCCCCAAGTGTGAGGACCAGAATTTGAATTCCCAGAGCCCATATAAAAGCCAGGAAGGAATGGTGCAAACCTGTAGGCACAGAGCGCAGGTGGCAGAGACAGGGAATCCCCCGGGCAAACTGGCAAACTAGACTACCAAATCCAGCAAGCTCTGGGTTCATCAAGAGAGCCCCTGCCTCAGAAAGACAGCCACCATCCATTTCTGCTTCCACAAGCACATGCATGCACACCTGCGTGTATACACATGTACATACATATACACACGCATGCATACCATAGACATATGGAAAAATACTTTCCCCATAAGTACCACTTACCAAAAATTCCAATAACAATGCTGTAACTTGGTTGAGAGAATGAGATCAGCAGGTAATAGCACTTGTTCCTACACCTTGGGACCTGAGTTTGCACCCTGGGCCCTAACCAACAGAAAGAGGAGCAGAAAGTTATCCTCTGGCATGCACTTACTCACACATATACATAAATACACAGAGAATAAATAAAAATTTTAAATATGAATATACTATAACAGCATATGCGAAACCTTTTTAACCAAAAGATTTATACATTTTATTACATATTTTACTAATCGCTTAGCATGGTATCCTTTATAATGGTATCCTAGACCAGTGGTGAAAATCTACACACAAGTTATAAGAATTTTTAAATCCTTTTTTTAAAAAAAAAAAAAAACATGTTTCAGTTTTCCTGGGCTAATGTTAAATTTGATGTGACTTTTGCAAGAAAATGGACTTGATATTTCTTCTGTTCCAGCCATAAATATATTCTTTTTTTTTTTTTTTTTTTTTG
>NW_026077693.1:0-1054 GCF_014885135.2 Alexandromys fortis
ACTAGACCTGGATGGAGGTGGGTGGTCCTTGGACTCCCCACAGGGCAGGGAACCCTGATCGCTGACGAGGGAGGGGGACTTGATTGGGGGACGGGGAGGGAAATGGGAGGCGGTGGCGGGGAAGAGACAGAAATCTTTAATAAATAAGTTTTAAAAAAATTTAAAAAAAGAAAATCTACTAATTGCTTATTCCTAGAATTTCTGCGTAGAGATTTTCCAACTTAAACCTGAAACCACAAAAAGGAAAGTCCTAGATTAGATACGGGAGAACTACTATACCTCGGTGGGGAAGGCTGAGGCATTTGAGGAAGATTCTGTAATAGGTAAAACTTCAGAGATCCAACCATCTAATATCAAAACTCATATTCTTCAATTTCCTGGCTCCCTGCAATCATTTTTATAGCATTATTCTTGCACCAACTTCCAGATCAGGTAATAGTATTAAATCAGCCAATCCATAAAAATCTCTCACCCTGATGGCATCACCTCATCAAAAGCCTCTTTCCTCACACCTCCACTGAGCTAAAGGGCATCCAGGTGAGAAAGTAACCCGGCCAGAAATGGATTGCTCATCCAGTCCCGATAGGCCCCGTTCTATTGAGAAGAGGGTGGCCCTGCACCCCGACTTGCTCGGCACTTGCTATTTCAGCCTACTTGTTAGTGAAGCTCCTTTTGGTTTGATGACACCATCATCATCATCAAAGCAGAAAGCGAGAGAAGATTGTCAGGGATTAACTTAGATGCTATTTTATTTTAGACTCCAGACACAAGAGAGCAGCATCTGCATTAACCCAGTGGGCCTCTCTAGGTAACATTACTCCCGTCCTAATCTTCTAATGCTCTTTGGAAAACTGACCATAGGGAATCCACGCATGCATCTCCAGGACAGTATATAGGACAGTGTCCTTCTCAAGCTGCCAATGAACGTCACTTGATGATGATGAAGCAGGCATTGATTTTCCCATTCCCTCTTCTTCCTATGTCCTCTTCTCCCCCCCCCCCCCCGCCTCCCCCCTCGCGGTACAGGTCAATCAATCTTAGGCCATCTTGATCT
>NW_026077694.1:0-1085 GCF_014885135.2 Alexandromys fortis
AATAAATACCACTGCTCTTACAGAGGATGAGGGTTCAGGTCCCAGCACCCACATGATGAAGAACAACCATCTGTAACTCCAGTTCTAGGGAATATGCCACCTCCTGGTCTTCATTAGCATGGGGCATGTACGTGGTGCACATACATATGTAGGCAAAAGCTCACACATTAAATAAAAAAGAAAATTCCTTTAAAATTCAAAGATATTATTGACTACATAGTGAATTTTGAAGCCAACCGGGGCAATGTTAAACCCTGGCAGAGAGGTGATTTGAACGAGCAATGTCCTCATGTATTTAAAGACTTGGTCCCCATTTGGTATAACTGTTTAGAGAAATTATGGAATTTTTAGGATGTGTAGTCTCCGAAAGTAAATAAATCACTGGGGGAAGACCTCAAGAGTTCACAGCCTCATCCCACTTCAAGCTCAAACTGTACTTCTGCCACCATACCTTCCCCATCATTACAAGCATTTTCCCTTCTGGAATTACAAGCCAAAATAAACTCTTTAAGTTGACTGTGCTCACTGTATTTGACCACAGATCAACAAAATACCTAATATGCCATCTTCAAAGACAAAACTTCTAACTCAGCTTGGTGATGCATACCTGATCATCCCACCACACAGAAGCAGCTTAGACAGATCGACCCAGTGTAGTAGATTAAAACTAGGCAAGTTTTAATCTCTAGTCTGAGATGATACATATGAACATATAGAACACACAGAACAGACTGTCTTAATTAAAATATATAAACACATATATATATATTATATATAAAGAATAAACAGTACATTCTGGAACTGTTTTCTTGCTATCATCTGGGTAACTGATCAATTTTAATAAATGGATTAAAAAAAAGACACATATATGAGGCTGAACACATCACTAGGTGGTTAAGGGCACTTTCGGCTCTTCCAGATGAACCCAATTCTATTCTTAGCACCCATGTCAAGAAGCTCACAGCTGCATGTAGCACCAGCTCATAGAATCAGAAATGCTCTCTGACCTCCTCAGATACCCCCACATTTACAGAGACACAAACACAAATACAAATCTTAAAAAAAAAAAAAAAAAAAAAAAAAAA
>NW_026077695.1:0-1097 GCF_014885135.2 Alexandromys fortis
CGAAAAACCAAAAAAAAAAAAAAAAAAAAAATTTATACAACTGCTCTAAAAAAACCATGTGGTTTGTCAGTACCTTACAATATGTGGGTAGGTGCCATCTTGGCTAAGGGCAAGTCAGATAACCTAACCACCATCTGATGGGAAATCTTTGTCAACCAATTATCTTTAAGAGGTGGAATCAAGTTAGGGTGTGGCTTTCTGGGACCTGGAGAAAAAGGGTGCGCGGCCCAGGTGCACGCTGATTCCCTAGCAGCACAGCTGAGCTTGGACTTCTTGTTCCTGTTTTGTGAGTTTTCCCTTCGTAATAAATAAATAAAAATTGTTTTATCTTTTAACTAGCCTGGTTATTTCCCGAATTGAACTAACTTCAACAACCATCCTCAGTAAGGGAGACCATGTATCTGCCATTTTGTTTGAGGTTAAGAGAGACATTTCACCCCCATCTTGGCTAAGGACAAGACAGGTCGAATGACCTAGTCACCACCTTTACTAAAGGTGATCTTTGACTCATCTCTCGCCTCTTACTTACTTTGTCTCTAATTCCTCTTACTCTGACTGCATTGTGTGGCGTCCTCCACCGCCTGCTCCGCTTGCAGCAGATCTGCCTGCTCTCTTCCACCATCAATGAATCTGCTCTCTCGTTCACTGGCGAATTTGATTCTCCGCTTTTTTTTTTAATTTTTTCTGCTTCAAAGACCTGCTTATGTCTGTCTACTGTCTCCCTCTTTAAATGAACTCTGTTTGCTACAACATGCGAGTCAGAGATGGAGAAGCCAGTTTCCTCTCACTCAACACACACTGGTTCTCCCTTCTTATTTACTGTTTTTGTATGTGAGTATATGCATGCTATTTAGATTTAACCCTGTATGTGTGAGTGTACGCTAGCTTTAACTCTGTGTGTGTATATGTAACTCAAACTCAACTGCATGTGTGTGTACATGTAAGTATGGTTTAAAGTTTGTTTTTTTTTTTTTTTTAAAGATTTATTTATTTATTATGTACACAGTGTTCAGCCTCCATGCCTGCAGGCCAGAAGAGGGCACCAGATCTCATTGCAGATGGTTGTGAGCCACCACGTGGTTGCTGGGAATTGAACT
>NW_026077696.1:0-998 GCF_014885135.2 Alexandromys fortis
TCCACTTCTCCTGAACAATAAGCTTTCCTCCTAAAACATAAGGAGTCAACAAAGCCTGGCCCATTTTTCATTGTCGATAGTTTTGCAATGTCTTTACAAACTATTTTAAATAAAATCATTTAGAAACAAAATCTGTATTCCTTGTCTTAAAAATAAAAATTATCTCAAGAGAAATTTGTTCATGGGCTGATAAGATGGTTCAGTGGGTCAAGGTGCTTACTACCATACCTGGTGATTAGACCTCAAACCCATGTGCCTCAGTGTAGAAGCAGAAAACTAATTCCTACAAGTTGTTCTCAGACATCCAAATGTATGCTGTGACACACACATGCTACACACACACACACACACACACAAACATGCCACATGCAAATCAATGTTTTTCAGAAGGATGGCTTGCTATTAAATAAAAGTATCTGTTTACATAATTTTGTAAATAAATTATACACTTAAAAACACAGTTCCAGATCAGATGACCAACTCTCAGGGACACGGATGATTTAGGTCTTGACATGCAAAGCTAATGTTGACCACGGTAGCTCACAACTACAGAAATGAACTTTGTGTAGAGTGCGGAGAAGGAATTGTCACAGCTGCCTGGATTTGAATGTATAGAGATAGGTATTCAGAGAAATCCTTTTATAGGCTGTGTTTTAAAACATTAGAAGCAATATTTGAGAGCAAAGCACATTGAAAAGTGGCCTACTAGTGAGAAATAAGTCCCAAAATGTGAGCCATAAAATAGAAACACATTCCAGTATGCCTGCACTGTTTCTGTTACCCTCTGAAAGATGATGAGAAACACAGACAGAAATAAGCAGTAGAGAGGAGGTAAAATAAAGAGTTTGGAGACTGACTGCTAAAGTAAAAATCAGATATAAATACAATTAAAATCATTATGACCAGTTGAACTGACAAAAATAGGAAGTAGAAGGTTTTTTTTAAAATATAATTTTTTTATTGAAAAAAAAAAGATTTCCGCCTCCTCCCCGCCTCCC
>NW_026077697.1:0-1119 GCF_014885135.2 Alexandromys fortis
TGGCTTTGGAGCCTGTCTTGGAACTAGCTCTGTAGACCAGGCTGGTCTCGAACTCACAGAGATCCGCCTGCCTCTGCCTCCCGAGTGCTGGGATTAAAGGCGTGTGCCACCATCACCCGGCATCTGTTCATAAATCTTGATGATTTTATTTTCTAATTTAATGTATTTATTTTTATTTTTTCATTATCTTTATAACTATTTTCTTATTCTTCTTTTGCATTAAATTTCTTTGTTTATATATCTTCTGCAATTTTCTTCTTTTGTATCAACTACTATGGAATCTACATTTTGTATTATGTAAAACAATGCTCAAAATTAGCAAGATTTGTATTAACAAGATTTGTGGTTATCAATGTATTTTCTTTCTTCACAAATAATTCTAAAATGTTAGGATGCTTCAATTCCAATCGATCTACTGACTTACATGCCATTAGTGTCAAGAAAGTGATACTTACTTTGTATTTATTTATTTTTATTTAGATGTAATTTTATCCTGTATCTTAGCTATTCTATTTTTCCTTATTTAAAAATAACAACATTTAGAAGAAACCTGGAAGTTTTTATAAGTTGATATTTTTCTCCCTCTAATACATTGAAGATCCTTAATACTTAATACTTGACCTTATTTAAAGAGATATTCTTTGTAGATATAATTAATCCTTGCACACCCTTAGTGTTGTTGAATAAAGTTTTAGTGGAATATTCTGAGTATTTTTAAAGAGTTTGGGTCTCAGAATTTTAAGAGAAAATGCTGTGTGATCTTGGAGTTTGAGTTACATAACACAAGTCTTGAAATGCAGACAGCTATAGCAAACCCTTAGGAACTGGGATGCAACAAGGAATGATTACTAACTCCAAAGAAAAAGGGGAGATCATCTTGTTATTTTATTGATTTTGAATTTTTGTCCTTCAAGCCCATGAAATGACCTTTTGTTGTTGTTTTAAGTCATGTGGGCCATGGTACTTCATTATAAAAGTATAGTAATATAGTACCAATTATTTTAGTTATATAAGCTTAAAAGCTCCCTTGTTGTACCATTATTCTAATTTTTGGTTGTGAGCCTAGCCTTTAGCAGCTGAACCATTTCTCTGACCCTTGTACCATTATTATTATTATTA
>NW_026077698.1:0-1055 GCF_014885135.2 Alexandromys fortis
AGATACTATGGTCCTTCCTACCCAGTACTGAACCCTGCATAGTGATGTACTGACCTAAAAGGCAAGATGTGTCTCCCAGTGCGACAGCAGCACAGATATTTTGGAGTAACTAACCCCTTTCTGGTTAGCTTTGAGGCCAGTTCCTCAAGATGGAATTTCATCTGCACAGTAATCCTTATCAAAAGCCCCTGATTTTAGAAGGGCATTGACCGTAGTATAAATCTACCTATTATTATTTTGCTAAATAGTCATTCTGTCAAATTGTCATCTAAATATTTATGCATATATATACACACATATACCTATACCCATATGTTTATACCTATTATTTTGTTAGCCATGCTGTCAAATTGTCTTCTAAATATTTATGATTATACATATATATGTATATATGCTTATATCTACATGCATGCATCTCAATATTCATGCTTATACATTTATATATGTGTGTGTGTACCTATATGCTTACACACATACATATTCATATATATGCATGCAGTGACAACAATTAATAAAAAAGGAGGTTATTGACTTGACAGAGAGCAAGGAGAAATATTTGGGAGGACTTGAAGGGAGGAAAGGGAGGAGAAAAGTGTTGGAATTATGTTCTTAAAAATAAAAGCAAAAAATGTAAGAAAAATAAAAATAAATTCTGATAGTAATAAAACATTTGACAAGTTTTTCCAAAAAAGTATATTTCAGGAACCTTGATGTTAACTATTATTATTATTATTATTATTATTATTATTATTATTCTGATTACTAGCAGTATAAGTAATCTTATATAAGTCAGTTACATGGGTGTTTCCAGAAATGATACTGTTTTCAGACATCATACTATACTGAAGAGGCATGTTTAAAGCATAATTTCTACTTAGTCTTCAAAAATTTATCACACTTCACTTTAAAAATCACATTTATCATAAATATAACATTTATGATGCTCTCAAGTTAATTCAAGTCGTGTTAAATATGTCCTTCATTAAAATAGAATTACACCTCTCCTCCCTCTAACTTTCCTCCTTCCAATGCCCTTTCCAGCTGCTACCCCTCAA
>NW_026077699.1:0-1116 GCF_014885135.2 Alexandromys fortis
TGAAGACAGGCTCACTGGTCCTGGGATGGGGAGGTCTGAAGACAAGCTCACAGGTCCTGGGATGGGGAGGTTTGAAGACAGTGGGGACTGAGCTTGGTTCAGTGCAGGAAGATGACCTCCAAGACCAAGCTGCCTTAGAGGGCGAATACTCTATGGAGCATGAGAATCCTCAGCCAAGACACACAAAGAGAACATAAGGGGTTACCACACAGCTTCTTGGCACAGCAGTGACAGCAGACAAATAGGGGCGCAGACATGAGGGTCGAGAGCATACACGCGAGTTCAGCTGCAGATAGGTGGGGGTGTGTGGCTGAGAGCTCTTTGTCTCTCAGAAAACAAATGTTCTACACCCTCTATACCTTGTCCAGACCTGCCAGCAGCACACTTTCTTTTAGAAGAGGATAGCTCAGAGCAGGAAATGGCCAACAAAGATCCCCAAGGTGACCTTTCACCCCACCCTGAGAGAATGGAGCACACATGGGCTGCTTTTCAGAGCAGGCCACCACTGCAGCTTCCCAGAGGCTTGCAGGTAGACCTGCACCTGATCTAGCCTCACAAGGGAGGGTGGGAGCTTTTGGTGTGAAAGAGCCCATGAGGGAGGCAAGGCTTTCACTGGGACTTCAGCTAGGAACAGAGGGGTGAAGGGATGACAGGGTTCTTATACAGTGAAGGAAGACTGAACACTGTGGAGTGGTTCTTAAGGCACTTCCCTTCCTTCCTTCCTTCCTTCCTTCCTTCCTTCCTTCCTTCCTTCCTTCCTTCCTTCCTCCTTTCTTCCTTTCCTTCTTTGTTTTTTCAAGACAGGGTTTCTCTGTGTAACATCCCTAACTGTCCTGGAACTAGCTCTGTAGACCAGGGCAGGCCTTGAACTCACAGAGATCCTCCTACATCTGCCTGCTGGGATTAAAGGCATGCACTACCACCACCAAGCTGATATTTTCTTTCTTATGTACCAGCTTCCTGACTTTTTTTTTGTTTTTTTTTTAATTTTTATTTATTATTAAAAATTTCTGCCTCCTCCCCGCCTCCACCTCCCATTTCCCTCCCCCTCCCCCGCTCCCCTCTCCCTCCCTCTCCAGCCCGAAGAGCAGTCAGGGTTCCCTGCCCTGTGGGAAG
>NW_026077700.1:0-1057 GCF_014885135.2 Alexandromys fortis
CTAGTTCCCAGGTCAGCTAGGGCTGTTACGCAGAGAAACCCCGTCTTGAAAAGAAAAAAGAAAAAGAAATATATAGTTTTAAAATAATTGTAAAGTCCTTAAAAAGGGAGTAAAGTAATATAAAAGAAATAGGCCACGTAAAAATGGAAAATACACAGAGTCTGGATCCTATATGTTACTGTGTTGTCTTTAAATTTTTTGGCTGCAAGTAGACATTGGATTATGAAAACTACTGGATTAAACTAATCTATATGTTTTTTAAATGTCTTGACTTAAAAAGAAGTCAAAAAAACATGATACTTTGGAGAGGACGTTTTACTTTTATTTCCACAGGAAATGAGAGGCTGTGTGATCATTCTAACTTGGTATGGATCAGGCTTGATTGGAGAAGACCCCCCTGAAATTCTGATTACAGACATAAAGAAATAAACCTAGAAGAACTACAAGACACATGATGCATATTTTACCTGCTCAAACATAAAATTTCATCTTTGGCGGACTTATATACAATGCACAGTCTACTTGTATTAATGCAGATAGATAAGTTACCTTTTAAAGTTTACAGATTTTTAAACCAAAGGGACCAGACATCAATAAAAACAGATGGCCCAGGTGATCCAGCATCCAGAACAGCTTCAAGACTGCTGCCTGAAACGATCAAGCCTCACAGAATACTCTAGAGAAGACTTAACAATTACCCTGATTTTCTCAAGCTTCCCCCAAAGATTACCAGGGCCCCCAAACAACAGGAAGTAGTTTAGAGAACAACACCCACGTTCCCAAAAGATGGGTTATGGATATTATCATTTAAGGGAGGTTGGCTACAATCATTATTGGTAATGGTTAGTAAAAAAGGTGAACAAAGGAAATTAGATTCAAAGATCTCTTTCTGAAAATAAAGAGGGGGGGGATATAGAAGTTTTAAGATTAAAAGGTAGATTATTGAATCTACTTTTAATAGAAAAGAAACTACTAGTCTTAAATATTTTACATTGGTATGCATTTTTTATATTGATACAAGTTTAATGTTAATTTTGTTATACTGTATATTTTTACT
>NW_026077702.1:0-1117 GCF_014885135.2 Alexandromys fortis
CGTGGTACTGGGGTATAAAACCGTGTGGAAAAGTAAACAGGCAGACTCAGAACTCAGAACCAAGAATTAAGTATGCAGAAGGCATTGAGCTGCCCTCCTGGTCCTAGCTTATATCTCTTTGATTCTTTCTCATCCCTATTCCTCCTACCTAACTTTTCTAATCCTCAAGCCCTTATAGAATGTACAGACCCCTCTGTGGCTAGGATCGTGGTAGAAGTCACCCCAAAACTGTGGCTCCCAACATATAGCAGCCCAAAAGCGCAGCTTACAAGATGTGGCAGCCCAATGTGGCATTGCCCACAACACACTCATTAAAGGCAGGCAAATCTTTGAGTTCGAGGTCAGCCTGTTCTACAATGTGAGTTCCAGGACAGTCAAGTCTACACAAAGAACCCTGTCTCTAGGGACAGGGGTGGGGTGAGGGTGGGGGGTGGGGACAACAACCAAAAAAAAAAAAAGGTAGAAGTAACAGGGAGGTATGACAAACATTTGCATAATACCCAAAGAGAAGGGGTCAGGATGGGGGTCACAGAGGATTGACTAGGGTGATAAAAGAATCTAGAAAATTCCTTCTAAAAGTAAATCTTATGACCAGGTAGATGACTCAGCAGACAAAAGCCCTTGCCAGTAAGCCTCATGTCCTGAGTTCAATCCCCAAAACTCACGTACCACGGCCAGATGTGGCAATCGGTCTCCTACCCCAGCACTCCTACAGGGATGTGGGAGGTCAGTGTATCAGAAGACTGAGGGCCCACCATCTTGGAAAAGAGAGAGACTCTACCTCAAAAATAATATGGAAGGAGAAAACCAGCTCCTCAAAGTTGACCTATACACACACACCATAGCACACACATGCATCCACATGTACGTGCACACACATACTAATAATAACAAAAAATAAAAATTGTTTTTACTCTTTTAAAGTAAGAGCAGGTTTCAGGTTTCCCAACAATGACAACCTTGGGTCAATAAGGTTGCTAAAACTGTTTTTTGTTTGTTTGTTTGTTTGTTTTTGTTTTTGTTTTTATTTTCGAGACAGGGTTTCTCTGTGGCTTTGGAGCCTGTCCTGGAACTAGCTCTGTAGACCAGGCTGGTCTCGAACTCACAGAGATCCGCC
>NW_026077703.1:0-991 GCF_014885135.2 Alexandromys fortis
CTCCATGAGCATCAGTTTTCATAGATCAATTAGTCATTTGACATTTTTTTCTGCTTTATCTGTAATTTACTACAGTTTTTTTTCTCATTTTAGATTCTGTAGTGGTTGTGAATATGTCTTGTGAAAATCTGCAAAGGAAAGGAACACTGTGAAGTGAAGTGACCATGTGCTCAATGAATATTTTGTTTTCTTTTGCCTGAATTTAAGCAAACTTTTTTTTAGAAAAATTTACATATTTACCAAGATAGAATTTGCTCAGGACCAACATCTGGATACATTTCAGGTTAGTTACTCATAAATACTTTTCATACCATTTTCCAACTCAACTGTTTTGCTTGCCTTCTAGACCCTGCATTGCCACTGTGAGGGTGCATTGATGAGTGTGAGCAGATGAGTCTCTTTCTGTGGATGGATATGGACTGCAGTAAAAGCAGAACAAAAGTAGGGCATGGAGGCCCCAAAATATGAGCTTATTTCCACATTGACCCAAAATCTTAGAGTTGAAATATACCTCTATTCCTCAGGGTTATTATGTTTCTACCTCAAAGTTCCCATGTAGATTTAGATCAGAGAGTTCTGCTTTCTCAAGGTTATTGTCAACACGTGTTGCTAATAGCCAGTCCTTGTATTTCAGGAATATAGAGTAGATATGCTTCTACCTCAAACAAAAGTCTCAGGATACAACTAAGGTTCCATTTCCTTTAGAGGTAGCATAGGATTCCAACCAGGGAATAGTTTGCCTATAGAATGTTTTGAGCTAGGGTGTGAGCAAGGCTTGCTTTGTTCTAGCAACAGAATATTTAATTATGGATATACCCCATAAGCTTGAGCAATTGTTCTATTCATTTTCTTGTATCATAATGATGCAGCTTTTTTTTTTTTTTAAATCTTACTCCTACCTTTTGGGGCTTGGAGTATTTAAGCAATTGGAAATTATATGTGGGCATTTTCAATATTTATTGGAATCCCCTTCCTGCACTATTCTGTTTTA
>NW_026077704.1:0-1058 GCF_014885135.2 Alexandromys fortis
TTCATTCTAAGTTATCTATTTTCTATCTTATCTCTTTTTACATATATGTGTTAATGAATCTCTTTACAATCCACAGAATATTCCAGGAATGCATTTGCTTTGAACAGGAGCCATGATGATCTTCCCTCCCTTGTGCCTATAGTATGTGTACAGTTCATGTGCTATCTTTCATCTGCTTCCTTATCTTTGTTTTGAAATATCTAATATCTGACTTTATTTATCCATCTCTACTTTCAAATTTCTATGCAGGCTTAAGTTTTTTTTGTAGGTTTGCACCACTTACACATGCTATGTTTACTATTTCCTCAGCAGTCTTTAGCTCTATCTCTGAGTCTTCCTCTCCGTTTCCCTTTTATGACTCACTCTGTGAAAATATAAATATATATTTTCTGCTTTATGTGAATCAGGTTAGCAGTACGGGCATCCTGTAGTATTTTTAGTCATCCAAGAATGTTTGAATAACTTTACAACATGAACTAAAAACAGTTTAGAGATGTTATTGACACAGAGAGATTGCTGATTTACTCAGTTATCCAGGGTTAAGCTTGGAGCATGGTTAATAAAAACCCAGAGACAGATATTGGGGTTCAGTTTGAAGTTCAGAGAAGAACAGTCAGTTATTGGCTCTTACCTCTTCCTCAGCCCAAAAATGACAATCCTGCCTCCAACAATCCTCAGAATGAGACTGTGAGTGAGAGCTGTCTCCTCCCATCTTATATCCTTCTCTAGTGCTGGGATTAATGGCATGCACCATTACCAACCTGTTTCTATGGCAAACTAATGTGACTACTGGGATTAAAGATGTGTGTCACCACTGCCTTGTCTGTAAGGCTGACTAGTGCTGCTGTTTTACTCTCTGATCTTCAAGCAAGATTTATTTATTAAAATACAAATGAGGGAGACTGGCGCGCAGACGCACGCAGCGGGCAGAGACCGGCTAGCAGACGAGGTCCACGGGGCAAACGGTGAGCCTAGTCGGGTCCCTGAAGACCACCCTGTGTGGGGAGAGTGTTCTTGGCCCGCGGCTGGACACAGGAAACGGAGCGGGGGCATTCCCC
>NW_026077705.1:0-1035 GCF_014885135.2 Alexandromys fortis
AAAAAAGCTATTAAACATCATGAATTCTCCTTTTTGAACAATATTGGTGAAGTCACTATAATGTATAATATACATTATATATATATAAAGAATAAGGTCACAAAACTCAAAAACCATCTGTTTTGAAAGATAATGTATTTATCTGAGGTTCTATGTAGTGGCTAAGATATTCAAGGACATAGGACATGTAAGTAAGAAATGTTCATTTAAGCAAAATGGAAGGCTGTTGTTAGTAAATCAGGAGACTAAAAGAGAAAAAAATCATGCTTCTGATCTCACCATTGTGGGGGCTCAAATTATATCATCAGAGGAACTAACAGCTTTAGTATTTGCTGAATTCCTCAGAACTCTTCATGGGGTATAAGTAGATGAGCAAAATAGACAGAGATTTGTCATTTCTATCCTTTGTACAAGTCACCAAACCATTCATTAAGGTAGACAACATATTTTATAATCACATTAAATTAATTTCCTCATTTCAGTGTTGTTTTCTCATAGTGTATTTGCTCTCTCTGTACTTTTCTTGCTGATAAATATGCATACAGGTAAAAATTATTGTCATTATTTTCAAAAGTTAATTTTAAAATGCTCTATAATTTTTTTAATGTTTCTCACATATTGTTGTGTTATTATTAGCAATGATATTTTATTATAGTATTTATTTATATGATTAACTCCCTCTATGAGAATATATACTCTTTTTTTGAGACTATGAACTCTTTTTATTTGTCCATTGTTTGTGTGTTTTTTTTTTTTTTTTGGTAATATAAGGTCCTATATATTCTAGGATGGCATATAAATTGATATGAATCCATTGAGAAGATGACTTTTAATTGTTGATTCAGTTTATTCTACTTCATAAATGTCAAAATTACCTATATGTACGACTACAGTCAATATATGTGTCATTGGAATCTAATTTAGGTCTTTGAAGAAGCTAGGTAAAACACTCTACAGAGTTTTTGTCCCCAGACCCTGAGACCACAAACCCTTGCTTTAGAATTTAAGCATCATATTTAAAATATGATGTTTCAT
>NW_026077706.1:0-998 GCF_014885135.2 Alexandromys fortis
AACTCTGGCTTTAAAGAATTTCAAGGCTTTTATGGGACTGGATGTTTGTGGTTTCGCTTGGGATCGAAGGAGAGTGCTCTGAGACCATGCAGATGGCTCAGCACTCCCCGCCTGCACCTGGGCAGAGGGCAGAATCAGGCTTAGACAGGCTGGAGAGCATGGTGGATTCCTGTCACCATACAGAGACTGCGCATTGCTCTGTGTGTCAGATTTTGCTGTAACTTGGATGAAAAGAGTTTCTGTGCTGCACGCTCAGTCTCAGAGTTAAACTGCTGACTGTGGCTCCAATGTGGACTGCTGTGTGCCTGGAACTGTGCTCAGCTCAGGGGCACCAAATGGATCTGAGGCAGGAGCAGGTGCTCCATGCTGAACTGTGCTGACCTCAGGCAGGAACTACCGTAATTGCCATAATAACAACGCAGTTAAGGTTTCGACTGGGCAGGACACAGACGGTACCTGTACATAGTGCAACTTAAGTTTTTAAGAACAGCTTAACATTTTAAGAAATGCTCCTGGATAGTAAAAAAATTACAGATTCACAATAAAACAGATTCAGACAGACCACTAAATGGATCGCAGTGTTGGATGAATTTATGTAGGCTTGAGAGAGAGAAAAAAATATATAGAGAGAGAATAAAGTTAATGCCTTAAAAAAAAAAAAAGGTAAAGTCTTTAAAGAGACAGAATAAAGTGATAGAGTAAAAATAAGCCACGTAAAAATAGAAAATTCACAGAGAGTCTGGATTATGTACATTGTGTTTTCTTTAAAATTTTTGACTGTGAAGAAGCTAAGTACAGAGAGACATTTTATTATATGGGCTGCTAAGCTGAACCTGCACATATGTTCTAAAGGTATCTTGACTTCAGAATTTGGATCTAAGGACATGATGCTTTGGAAAAGTCCTTCTTTAGTTTTCACAGAGGATGTGACCCTGTGGATTGCATCTATTCCGATTTGGTATTGCTTCGCTCAATTGCCAACTGAGATGAAACTAGCA
>NW_026077707.1:0-1056 GCF_014885135.2 Alexandromys fortis
TATTGTACATTATTCATTTTTTTAATGTTCTCGAGATTGAATTCAGGAATATAATGATAGCCCCGCCAAGTGCTTGACAACTGAGCAGGTCTCCCAGGCCTTGCATTCTTAATGACTGACATCATATAAAGTTTCTGCTATTCAATATAGCAGGATAATTTAAGAGGTATTAGATAACCGTGTACTAACTAGAGTACAACCTTTTTATCTGTCCATGTATGCTATAAATCAATGCCGGAGAACTGGTGCTAAAGTTAGAACATGATCTCTTCTTTAAGTGGAAGGATAAGATCTCTCCACTAAAACATTTTCAGAAGTGTAATGTCATGGCATAAACCCTAATCTCCCCAGCACAGCACTCCAGGGCTTCCACAAACCATGACCCTCTGTATTCACTAGCGCTTACAAATATTTATCTCACTTGCTTTATTATTCATCACAGTCTGTCCACACACTCTCACATTTACAGAGCCAGACCAAATGTCAGCTTCTCTGTTAACTTTTTTTTCGAGTAGGAAAACTTCTCCAGAGTAGAAATAGTCACCATGTATATTTTCCTCTGTAGGTGTAACTGTCTTTAAGCACCAAATGAACTTCTTGTCCTTTGCTTCTATGCTCCAATTAACAATGATCCTCTATTGGATGGGTGTTTATCGTTCATTTTTTTCCTCTGAATCTATTGATAGTGGTATTTATTCATTGAGCAATTTCCAACACAGGAGGGACTCAGTGCACAGACTGAATAACTGATTAGATAGTAGCTATCACTTCTAACATCCTTATAATGGTTGTCTTGCCTCAATGTCACCTGTGGAATACAACTGAGATGTAACCACTGCTTAAAATAATTCTGGCATCAGTGTTCTTGCACATGCTGTTGCCAGCTTTATGCTGACCCTTCCTCCAAACCCATCTCTTCTTACTGAAGTATGTACTGGCTCCTCACTACACAGCAGCACTCCATATATAGTATTTCAGCATCAATGCTTCTCTCTTTCTGTATAATACCTGAGTATATTAGTAATATATTGAAGAGATTCTTCAGTTTTATTGTAC
>NW_026077708.1:0-1085 GCF_014885135.2 Alexandromys fortis
AAAAAAAAAAAAAAAAGGACTTGGAGGTTAAAATGACAGAAGCCCTGAGCTTCACTAGGACAAAGACTATACATTAAATTAACAAAAGATTATAAAGGTGGCATGGATAGACTTAGAAAAGTGGAGTGAGAATAAGGATGTAGACTCAACTCAGTGGGCAACTGGTCCCCAGAATGACCAGGGGAGACATATAGGACAGACTGCCAAGGGTAGTGCCTCTAAGAGCAAAGTTCCTGGAATCGGGAAAATCACTCTGCCCCCAGGAAGCCCATCACAGTCATTAGACCTCAAGAAGTACTATGAGAAAATAGACAGAAAGAAGACACACACACACAAGTGTAAGTGATGGCAAAGATAGGGATGTAATACACAATCGGGGGTGCGGGGAGAGTGGAGTTTCAGAGATGCTGGGTTAGAGGGTGGTGATGATCATCTATGGGGAAAGAGCAACTGAGCTATTGGTGATACCGACGAGTGATGTGGAGATATACTCATTTAATGATTAAGTATGGTGGCAGTAGTTGAAGCCGTGGAACAAAGAAGCGCATAGAAAAGAGGACTATTAGTTGAAATTTAAGATGGAACGTTGGAGAGTCAGGCGTGATAATGGGCTTGTGGTACTTAACACAGGGACATGCACATGGTATTTTAAATTGGGGCTTGGAAGTCAGTCATGGGATGCCTACCTACAACCTGAGAGATTAAGGCAGAGAATTCAAAGTCAGCCTGCACAATACATCCAGGCCACATAGAAATACCTCGTCTCATGGGGCGGTGTTGGCATGCACCTTTAATTCAGCACTCAGGGGGCAGAGGCAGGCAGATCTCTGTGAGTTAGTTCAAGGACAACCTTGTCTACAGAGAGAGTTCCAGGACAGGGTTACACAGAGAAACCCTGTCTCTAAAAATCAAAAAGAAGAGGAGAAAGAAAGGAAAGGAGGGAGGGAGGGAGGGAGGGAGGGAGGGAGGGGAAAGAAAGAAAGAAAGAAAGAAAGAAAGAAAGAGAAAAGAAAAAAAAAAAAAGAAAGAAAGAAAGAAAGAAAGAAAGAAAGAAAGAAAGGCCTTGTCTCAAAAAGCAAACAAAC
>NW_026077709.1:0-1111 GCF_014885135.2 Alexandromys fortis
CTAAGAGAGGGCAGACCAAGAAAAACTCCCAAGTACACGGTCAGACACAGCAAAGATTGTACAAAGATGCCAAGTCTCTGCTGGCTTCATTTGAAAGAAGAGATGGGCAGGTGAAGATGAAAAAAATCGTCCCTATCTTGAAAAGCAACATGGTAACACCAGAATCCAGCAAACATGCAACAAAAAGACTAGGACATCCTAACCCAGAAGAAGTAGAAGAAATAGACTGTAAACATAACCTTAGGAAAATGGAGACCCTTAAATAGGAAGTGAAAAACTTCCTTAAAGAAATGAAAGAGAAGACAAACAAAAAGTTAGAAGAAATTAATAAACTCCTCAAAGATAACCAAGAAAACCAAGAAACGGCAATCAAACAGGTAAAGAAAACAGATCAAGACTTGAAGACCGAAATGGATGTAATAAAGAAAACACAAACCGGGGACTGGCTGGATTTGGAAAATCTGAGTAAATGAACAGGAACTACAGAGACAAGTATAACCAACATAATACAAGAGATAGAAGAAAGAATCTCAGGCACTGAAGGTACTATAGAGGAAAGAGACTCATTGACCAAAGAAAATATCAAATCCAACAAATTATTAACACAAAAAGTCCAGGAAATCTGGGACACCATGGAAAGACCAAACCTAAGAATAATAGGGGTAGAAGAAGAATAAGAACTTCAGATCAAAGGCCCAGAAAAAAAATATTCAACAAATTATAGATGAAAACTTTCCCAACCTAAAGACGGATGTTCTTATGAAGGTACAAGAAGTTACAGAACACCAAATAGATTGGATAAAAAAGTTCCCCTCATCATATAATAATCAAAACACAAAATATACACAATAATGAAAGAATATTAAGAGCTGCAAAGGAAAAGGGTCAAGTAACATATAAAGGTAAACCTATCAGAATTACACTGACTTCTCTCTGGAAACCATGAAAGCCAGAAGTCTTGGATAGATGTGCTGCAGACACTAAGAGACGGTGGATGCAAGCCCAGACTACTATATCCAGGAAAGCTTTCTTTCACCATTGATGGAGAAAACAAGATATTCCATGACAAAACATTTAAACAATACATATCCACTAACCCAGCCTTACAGAA
>NW_026077710.1:0-1088 GCF_014885135.2 Alexandromys fortis
AGGGTGCTCCCAGCGCTCACTTCTGCTTTCCTGGTCTCCACGGGAACGGTGATTTTGTAAGTCTATTTCTCCATTAAAGCTGTCTATATTTTGACAATCTGTCTGCCTTCGCTTAGGCCATTACAAGGCTCTCCTTGAACTCTCAGAGATCCGCCAGTCTCTGCCTCACAGGCATTGGGATTAAAGGTGTGTGCTATCAAGTCATGAAGTCACAGAGGTAAATCTCCCTCTGCCTCCCAAGTGTTGGGATTAAAGGTGTGTACTACCACACCCAACTACTTTCTTTTTTCCTTTTTTTTTTACTTTTAAGAAATTTTAGCTTTTAGCTTGCATATATTTTAACACACTGTAAACCATTTAGAAATTTTCTTTGCCTTTGAATCTCTCTTTACTGTATATCTCTCTTTTTCTGACCATATGAGTCTTTAATTTACCAAGCAATATCAGTAGGACTAAAGCCATGGCTTTGCCAGCTGGATCCAGCTCATTCCTTAGCTTTCCAGCCTCATGGCTGAGGTACTGGATATAGCCATGTTTACTGCCACAACTCTAAGGCATTTCAAGGTCCCTGCCAGCAAGGGAGCTTAAGCAGCCTGTGCTTGCAAACTGCACGAACCGCCTGAGTAAAAGCGTCAGAGTTTGCCCTGTCAGGACGGCCCAGAAAGCTGGCATTTTTAAATGGCACAGCTTTTTTCCTGCTACAGCTGAAAACTGAAAAGCATTCGTTCAGCTTTTCGTCAAAACTGCTTAAGTGTTTCGTGGCAGGACCTCTTAATAAGTTGCAGGGTTTTGCAGCTAAAGCTGAGTCAGGAAGCCTTTCTTAGATGAGAGCACTTGCTTGCCTCTAGCAAGCAGAGTAGACCCAAGAGAGTGCTGCTACCAAAAAAACATGCACAACACTGTCATTTTCTTCTAGAATTACTTTCCAAGCTGTCTCAGGCTTTCTGTGGAAGCAGTTGTCCACGTGGGCGCCATTTGTACAAATAGGAGTGATGGGGCTGCATCCCCAGCACCCCGGTCACCTGCTAGCTTATGCCTGAAATAACAACACACAAACTGTATTCATTTAAGTACTGCTTGGCCCATTT
>NW_026077711.1:0-1111 GCF_014885135.2 Alexandromys fortis
AATGAGGTCTGGTGTCCTCTTCTGGCCTACAGGCATATTTGCAAACAGAATAGTGGGTCCATAATAAATAAATAAATATTAAAAAAAAAAACAGGCCAAGCGCTTGGCTTTTGCCTCTGATCTCAATCCCTCTCGTTCACATTCTGAATTTCCAGACAGCCTCCTTCTGAACGTTACCAGAAATATATCTGAGCAGGATGCCTTTCTGTGACACTCAGCTGCCTGGACAGTGGCATCCAAGCACCTCTGCCTGATACAACAGCTCTGGAGCCTGACCCCACTACGTGTCGCAAGCCTCTTCTCTAGTTTTGTATCTGCGGCTCCAGGTCTTCTGTCCTGCGCAGGTCTTCGCTTGTGCCCCAGTCTGCGGGGAATGCTGCTCTCCCACGTCCTCCTCCTGGAGATCCACCCACCGAGTCTTCTCCTGCTTCTGGGCTCGAGTGAAATTAATTACCACGAGCACCAGGTAAGAAACGCTAGCAGTCATGGTGGCATTCCACCATGGCAGAAATGACTAAGTAATAGCAAATTCACGGCCGCATCAATTTGATGGCTTTAATTTAATGAATATGCCTGATTGCACTTGGTATTCGTAGCAACCACAGGTTCTGTCGTTCTAATCTTAATTACTAATATTTATTATCAATGTCTGTCTGGGCAACAGCAGTTTGTCTGTTTACATGTCCTGCATGCACTGAAGAAAACATGTTCGAGCCAGAGCCTGTGCTTTCTAATGGTCCTGATGAAAGGGCAAAGGGAACATTACATTTTGTGTCCTTGTCCTGGAGCAGACGTGCAAGGTCCTCTCTGTGGCTGGAGCCAGGGCCTTGAAGAAGTCAAAGCTGTAGTTTTCGGTGATTCATCTCTTCCCCCTGGGCTGTGGTTGTCAGTTCCAACAAACTGTGTCTAAAGCATCCTGTGTTCTTTTTGCCAAAATTGTCTGACCTGGCTATCTGCTGAACTTGGCCATTTTCCCCCTTCAAATAGTTTATTAGAAACTGTGCACCTAGTAAACATACTTGGCATATTCTTTTGAGCAGAAGAAATCTTTTGTTTGTTTGTTTTGTTTTGTTTTTTTGAGACAGGGTTTCTCTGTGTATCTTTTTTTTTT
>NW_026077712.1:0-1111 GCF_014885135.2 Alexandromys fortis
TAGGTATATTGCCATGTGCCTTATCCTTACCCATCCTTCAGCATGTCTTCTTCCCTCTGTGTCTCTTAGTAACTCTCCCTGACTCTGCCCTTCTTCATCCCAGCATCCTCCTAGTCTGGCTCTCTTGCCCATTTATCGGCGAGTCAGTTCTTTATTGACCAATGAGAGTAATACATATTCACACTGTACAGAGAGATTATTCCATAGCATTTCCCCCTTTGTCTAATTGAAAAGGAAGGCTTTAACTTTAACTTAGTAAAACTATATGTAACAAAAACAGTTATCAAGTAAGAATTACAGGTACAATATATAGTCCATTTGTATTTGGCAAAATTAGAGAAAATACTCTATTATCTATCTTGGTGAATCTAAAGTTTACCTCTAATTTACCTTTTTATCATAACTAAGGAAAACTATAATTATAACTATCTAGTCTTCAATTCCATCAAAGACCCCAGAAGTGTAAAATGTTACTTAATAACAGGGACATCTGGCTGTCTAAACAATCACCTTAGGGTCTTCTGTAACATTGGAGCATTCAACTTTGGCTTACAGGCCTAGTGGACCTGCCAGACTTTTCTGGAAAGCAGGGTGTTTTGAAGGACTGTTCTACCTTGTCTTGGCAAAGTTTGGCAGTTACCTTTTTTGTATGCATTCTCCTGGTCCAGTTTGAACAGAATACTGTCAGCAATTGAAGCAAGGGCAGTTTTTTGCCCAGACAGCTGTCTCTTGCCATTAGGAAGGCAAACTCCATATGGAGTTTCTTCCATGCCCTTTATTTTCTCTGAAGTAAATTAGTCCTACCAGGAGCAAATGTGTCTCACTGTCATGAAAAGTCACCTTAGGTTATTAAATATATTAAATGCTATTTTTATAGGCCTTTGAAGTGTTTGAAAACCATTTATCTGTCTAAATATATCTGTGTATGACCTTGAAAACATGCCTGATATAAGTTGGACTTATAGATGACTATTAGTCTGTATTTCTTAATTATCAATTGCATTTTTAAATAGGCTGTACAAACACAATACCTTAATCAAGAACAGAAATATATATGTGTGTATATATATATACACATATATATCACAAAATTGACTTTAAATTTGTATCA
>NW_026077713.1:0-1043 GCF_014885135.2 Alexandromys fortis
TAGAGCTAATGGGCCAAGCAGTGATTTAAATAATACAGTTTCTGTGTGATTATTTCTGAGTTAAGCAGCTAGGAACCAACAAGCTCTCTCCTGCAACAAGAATTCTCTGTTTAGATCTCTGCTTAAAATTGCGTTATTTGGTATTTTGATATCTAGCTTCTTAAATTCTTTATATATTTTAGAGATCAGTCCTCTGTCCTATATTGTGCTGGTGAAGATCTTTTACATTCTGTGGGGTACTATTTTGTCTTATTCACTGTTTCTTTTGCCTTCTTAGTTTTAGGAGGTGGTCTCATTTATTTATTGTTACTCTCAGTGTCTGTGGTGCTGGTGATATATTTAGGAAATGGTTTCTGTGCCAGTGCTTTCCAGGGTACTTCCTACTTCGTCTTATATGAGGTTCAGTGTGGCTGAATTTATGTTGAGGTCTTTAATCCATTTGGACTTGAGTTTTGGGGATAGTTATGGATGTATTTCCCACCCTGTTATTCCAACACCAGTTTTTTGAAGATACTTTCTTTTATCCATTGTATAGTTTTAGTTTCTATGTAAATAATCAAGTGTTCACAGGTGTGTGGATTAATGTCAGGGTATTCAATTTGATTCCATTTGTCTGTCTGTTTTAATGTCAATACCAAGCCGTTTTCATTACTGTAACTCTATACTAGAGCTTGACATAAGAGATAGTGATACTCCAGAAGTTCCTTTATTGTACAGGATTGTTATTGCTGTTTTGTTTTTATTTTTTTATTTTACATTTGAAGTTGAGTATAATTTTTTTCTTGTGATGAATTGTGTTGGGATTTTGATGGGGATTGCACTGAATTTGTAGACTGCTTTTGGTAAGATTGCCATTTTTATTAAATTGCTGCTATCCAAGAGCATTGGAGATATTCTATTTCCTGATATCTTCTTTAATTTCTTTTTTCAAATTTGTTATTTGTGGCTATTTGTAAGAATAAACATTTCTCTGATTTTTTTTCTTAGCCCTTTTATCGTTTTATAGAGGAGGGCTACTGGTTTTTTTTTTTTTTTTTTTTTTT
>NW_026077714.1:0-1110 GCF_014885135.2 Alexandromys fortis
GATGGAGGTTCACATGCTATGGCTATTACCAGAACAGCTCCCATCTGTGGTCAGTGCCCAGTAACCACCTAGAACTCCTGGTCTCAGGTAAGGAAGCTCCAGAATGTCCTTAATGATAATTGCCCTGGAACAGGATCACTGGGAAGGACCTGATATGTGGTGGGTTAATGAAGTCATGCTCCTGTGCTCAATGTCACAGAACATATGATGTTGATATAAAAAATAGGGATGGACATAAGCAGTGGAAACACAGCAGTTGAAGGAAGAATGGGGTCCTCATGTGTCCTTCTACTGTTGCAGACCTTCTTAAATATTATTTGAAAATTTGACATTCACTGTAACTGTTCAAAATGCCCAACTCCTTCTCACTTACTTCATTGCAGGGACCCTTCAGAAGCCCATCCTGTGGGCTGAGCCAAGCTCTGTTATCAACATAGGGAAACCTATGACTATCTGGTGCAAAGGAACCACGAAAACCCAAGTATACTTCCTGCATAAAGTAGGAAGCCCAGCTCCCTGGGAAGGACAACCTTTTCATAGGCCTGATACCAAGGCCATGTTCTCCATCACATCAGTGGAGAGGCATCATGCAGGGCAATATCACTGTTACTGTTACAACTCTGTTGGGTGGTCAGAGCACAGTGACACCCTAGAGCTGGTGGTGACAGGTGAGAAGACTCATCCCACCCCCAAGACCTGCTTTGAAAAAAGGGATATGTTCACTTTGGGTTCCATTTCTCAAACCCCAGAAGAGGGGCAAATGTATACCTCAATGAGTCCACTGAATAAGCTTCCGCTTCTCACCTAGGAGTCTACCTCAGCAAAGTCTTCTTGTCAGCCAACGACAGTCCTGTGGTGAAGTCACGAGAGTATACGACACTTCAGTGCTCCTCACAAGAGAAATATTATAGTTTCATTCTAATGGAGGAAGATCAGAAATTCTCCAGTACCATGCCTTCACAGAAAACAAACACTGGTCTCTTCCAGGCCCTTTTCAGAGTGGGTCCTGTGACTTCCAACCAGAGATGGAGGTTCACATGCTATGGCTATTACCAGAACAGCTCCCATCTGTGGTCAGTGCCCAGTAACCACCTAGAACTCCTGGTCTCA
>NW_026077715.1:0-1110 GCF_014885135.2 Alexandromys fortis
GAATAATAAATAAATATTAAAAAAAAAAAAAAAGAAAAAAAGAAAAGAAAATGAGCCCAATCAATTCCTAGAAGGTAATAGCATCACCTTAGGGACCAAGTTTTTAACACATGAAACTTTGTGTGTGTGGGGGGGGGGGGGACACAGTATGACCTCATCCAAACCATATTTGTAATGATCTGTCCTGTCCCTTTAAGAGACAAGCCACGCCCACTCCCCCATCTTACAGGCAAGCTGATCTTCAGCTTCTAGACTGAGTCCTCCCTTTTTCCATCTTGCTCTTGAAGAGGCAGCTCTGTCTCTCCCTACTTCTCCCCTCCCCCCTTCTCCCTCTCCCTTCCATAACCCACTAAATAAATATCCAACCTCACACTGCATGGGGTGCCTATCCATGTCTCGGTCTCTCACCAGCAGTGCAGCTCCCTGCCTGGGACTGGCTGCTCTAGGGACATGCTGCCTACCCATTTGGGGACCTGTGGCATGGTCTCATGGCCCGCTGCCCGCTGCAGCCACTCAGGAACCTGCAGCATTTACTTAATCCATTACAATATCAACACATTAAACTTGTTGGATCCAAAAGAAAACTCCAGGGCTGAGGACACAGCTTAGTGGTAGAGCACTGGTCTAGTATGAGGAGCCTTGGGTTCAATTTCTAGCCATCTGGCATCCATCATACAATACAAAAACATTTTCTCCTCTGCTCTGCTCTGTGGTCCAGGCTCTGAACCTGCCTCTTCACAACCTCATGGCTCCTCTCTGTTCATGTTCTGCTGCTCCTGGGAAAGCTTACTACAAGGTTAGTAGCTTAAAACAAGACTTCTCCAATTTTAGAAGCTAAGCCAACAACCTTGGCTTGAAGTCCCGCCCTTTACCTCCAAAGCCAGGACACTGGACCTCCTTGATGTTGCTTTGCTCCATGTCATGGTTGTAATGATCTGTCCTGTTCCTTTAAGAGACAAGCCACGCCCACTCCCCCCTCTGCTGAGGCAAGCTGATCTTCGGCTTTCAGTCTGAGTCCTTTCCCTTTCTGTCTCCCTCTCAAAGAGGCAGCTTCTGTCTCTCCCTTCTCCCCTTTGTCCCTTCTGTTTCTCTCTCTCTCTCTCTCTCTCT
>NW_026077716.1:0-1067 GCF_014885135.2 Alexandromys fortis
GGCAGAGTAGCCCCTGAGGATGACCAGGAAGTGTAGGAGGGGTTCTGAGTTCCCTGTCCCGGGCTGCTGCCGCGGTCAGAAACTCACTCACCCCAGTGATGTCTCTCCTCTGGATTGACTCTTTTTAGTTAAATTTATTTATTTATTTTACGTTCTAAACACAGTTTCCTCTCCTCCCCCCCCCACCTCATTCCACTCCTCCTCTGTCTGTTCAAAAGGGGCAGACATCCCATGGGTGTCAACAAAGCATGACATATCAAGTTGAGGTAGAGCTAAGCTCCTCCCCTTGTATTAAGGCTGGGCAAGGCAACCCATTATGAGGAATAGGTTCCTGGAGGCCAGCCAAAGCATTAGGAACAGGCCCTACTCCTACTGCTAGAAGGCCCACAAGTAGACCAAGCTACACAACTGTCACACATATGTAGAGGAACTAGGTCGGTCCCATGCAGGCTCCCTAGCTGTTAACCCAGAGTCTGTGAGCTCCTATGAGCCCAGGTTAGTTGTTTCTGTGTGTTCTCTTGTGATGACCTTGACCCGCTGGCTTGTACAATCCTTCCTCCATCTCAACAGGATTTCTCAAGGTCAGCCCACTTGATTGGCTGGGATCTCTTCATCTATTCCCATTATTCACTGGATGAAGACTCTCTGATAACAACTGGGGTAGTTCCCAATCTGATTACAGGAGATGGTGAGTTCAGACTGCATATCCACTATTGCCAGGAGTAACTGGGTTAATTCTTAAAGGAGTTGAGAGTGGTACATCACCAAGAGACAGATTTTACTCCTTTGTCTAGGAGAAAATAATGCAAAAAGTACTTATCAAACACCCCATTATCCAATCAGTAAATGTGATAATGAAATGAGCAGACAGTTGTCAAAAAGAAGAAACCCGATGACCAAAACTATTTTAAAATGTTAACCATCTTTAGCCATCAGGGAAAAGCAAACTAAAACCATTTGTAGATTCCATAATCCCAATCAGAACGACTGTGATCAAGAAGACAAGTGACACCAATTGGCAGCAGGGATGCTACTGTGAGGTTTACCAGTTACTCTTCTACTGGTGA
>NW_026077717.1:0-1112 GCF_014885135.2 Alexandromys fortis
TTTTTTTTGTTCCTGTCCTGGAACTAGCTCTTGTAGACCAGGCTGGCCTCGAACTCTCACAGAGATCTACCTGCCTTTGCCTCCCAAGTGCTGGGATTAAAGGCGCGCACCACCACCGCCCGGCCTTCTGTATTAGTTTCTACTATTAGATGTTTACCCTGACGTCTCTCAGTGATGGACTTTTACCTGGACGAATGAACAAAATAAATCCTTTCCTCCCCAACTTGCTTTTGTTCATGGTGTTTCATCACAGCACTAGAAGCCCTAACTAAGATCCCTCCTTTAGTTATTGGACCATGGGAGTTCAAGCTAATCCCAAAACAACACAGACAGCCACTGTTGCCCTTGGCTGTCTCCCAGAATTTGAAGGCAAATCCTTACTGCCGGAAACACCGAACGTAAGATTTGGGGCAATTGACCTGAACCTGACCCAGAAGCCTCCTCTCTGAAGACTAGCTTCCATCATACAGGAAGGGATGATGACAGCTGGCAAGGAACCATATGTGAGGCCTGTGAACCACAACAAGATAACAAGATATCTCCAAAGGTGCAATAGTGGCCCTTGGTATCAGGGCAGTAACCAACAGCCATCTACTGACCCACCCAATAGGAGGAAAATCATGCCTATATCTCAATCCTAGCCATCTCTCTGTGGTTCTTGGACCCTAGAGGAGAGCATACAGCTGCCATTTTCATAAACCAAAATTATTTTATATATATTTTTATAATTTATATATAATTTAATTAATTCTAGATAGTTACCCTTATACCCAGAGGTAAGTGCAGCTCTCACCCCTCATTAAAGAATCAGGGAGCACTACAGAAGCTGTACCCTGTCAAATGCATACAGAGAATAACTGAGGTTGGGTGCCCAGCAACAGCGTCACAGCAGAGGGTTCAGAAACACTGTGGTGAGCCAGAGGGCGAGAGCATCTGCTGTGAGATTGTGTCTTCTGCACAGGACAGGAAAGCTGTCCCCTGAAATCTCAACAATGACTGCCTAAACAAAACCCGGACACTCTGACGCCAGCTGGCAATGTGAGCAGGAGAACAGAGTCCCGCCCCTAGATGAAGAACTACAGGCAACTAATCACTGCTGGGAGGGAAAACCA
>NW_026077718.1:0-1114 GCF_014885135.2 Alexandromys fortis
CCCCACTCCTCTCCCCCTCCCTCTCCAGTCTGAAGAGCAGTCAGGGTTCCCTGCCCTGTAGAAAGTCCAAGGTCCTCCCCCATCCATCCAGGTCTAGGAAGGTGAGCATCCAAACTGGCTAGGCTCCCACAAAGCCATAGCCATACTGATGAATATCTTGCATATCACCATAGAACCTTCATCTGGCGATGGATGGAGATAGAGACAGAGACCCACATTGGAGCACCGGAATGAGCTCCTGAGGTCCCAATGAGGAGCAGAAGGAGGGAGAACATGAGCAAGGAAGTCAGGCTTCCTTTTAACTAATTCTTACATCTTATATTATCCTACAGTTCTTGGCTGTGTTACCCATGTGACTTTGTACCTTTTTCTGTGAGGCAGTCACATCTTGCTTGCTCTGTCTGGCTACCTCTGCATATGGGTCATGATTGCACTCTCAAACTTCCCTCTTCCCAAAATTCTCATTGCCCTACTTTCTGAATGGCTACTGGCCAATCAGCATTTTATTAAAAATAATACAAGTAACAGGATAAAAGACCATTGTCCCACAGCATAAGTATATCCTTGTTTGGGTTGGGCAAGTTTCTTCTATGGTTTTGTTGAATATATTTTCTGTGCCTTTGAGCTGGAGTTATTCTTCTTCTGTACGTATCATTCATAGGTTTGGTCTTATCATGGTATCCCAGATTTCCTGGATGTTTTGTGTTAAGAATTCATTGGATTTAACATTTCCTGTGACTGATGAATCTATTTCCTCTATAGTATCTTTAACATCTAAGATTCTCTTTTCCATCACTTGTATTTTGTTGGTTATGCTTGCATCTGTAGTTAACTTTTGTTTACCCGTATTTTCCATTTACATAATTCCCTCATTTTGTCTTTTCTTTATTGCCTCTATTTCAAGTTTTGAGCTATCTGAACTGTTTGCTCTACTTGTTTTTTTTTTCCTTTATTTTTTGGGTTTCTTTTTTTAAATTTATTTATTTATTTATTAAAGATTTTTGTCTCTTCCCCACCGCCGCCTCCCCTTTCCCTCCCCCTCCGCCAATCAAGTCCCCCTCCCTTGTCAGCCCAAAGAACAATCAGGGTTCCCTGCCCTGTGGGAAGTCCAAGG
>NW_026077719.1:0-1112 GCF_014885135.2 Alexandromys fortis
GGAGCCTGTCCTGGAACTAGCTCTTGTAGACCAGGCTGGTCTCAAACTCACAGAGATCAGCCTGCCTCTGCCTCCCGATTGCTGGGATTAAAGGCATGCGCCACCACCGCCCGGCGTCATCTGAGGAAATCTTTTGACCTCCCAGGGCACCTGCACTCATGTGCACGCCACACAAGCACACACACATGCCCCTCACATGCTCACACAAGCATGCATATACACATAGACATACACACAAATACACGTAATTTAAAATAAAAAATAGAGCTTGGGGTATTGGCACACGCCTTTAATCCCAGTACTTGGGAGGCAGCAGGCAAATCTCGGGAGTTTGAGCCTGGGCTACATAGCAAGATCCAGGCCAGTTAGGATCAGCTATACAGTGAGACGCTGTCTCAATAAAATAAAATTAAAAATAAAAACAAACAAACACTGTAAAAAATATGCCTACAGTGGCTCATGTAAACACGAAGCCAGGGCTGGAACGATCAGGGGAGGCTTCATGGAGGAAGGAGAAATGTCTTAAGAACACTGGTGCAGGTCTGGTGAGACGGCTCTGTGTTAAAAGCACACACAACCCTTACGGAGGACTGGGGTTCGGTTCCAAGCAGCCCCATCAGGAAGCTCACAGCCTCCTGTACCTTCAGCTCTCAGGGATCCAGCACCCTCTTCTGGTCTCTGAGGGTACCTGCAACTATCCATACACAAACACATACACATAGTTAAAATAAAATGCGTATTTTAAAAAGTAAGTATGCAGGTGAATGGAAGAGAAGGTGTTCCAGGCTGAAAATAGCTTAGCTCGAGTATTAAGGGAGACGAGCAGTGACGGGAAGCGGCAATGTCATGCTCCCCCAGGCTTCAAACCGAGGCTCAGAGATGCAGTGCAGTTGTGGTTTGGAAATCGGAAAGCTTGGGGTTTGAACTGCCTGACTTCAAAGCCCATTCTCTTCCCCAGGACCTGTGTCATGTTCCATGACAGAACTGAGATCATGTGGGGGACTCAGCTGACCCGAGTCCTTGTGTCTTAGTTAGGGTTTCTTATTCATGTGAAGAGACACCATGGCCCTGGCAATTTTTTTATTTATTTATTGGTTTTTTTTTTTTTTTTT
>NW_026077720.1:0-1093 GCF_014885135.2 Alexandromys fortis
TTTTTTTTTTTTTTTTTTTTGCTCTTTGTTTCTACTGAATGCTATCCTCTAGATTCCCTTATTTAGAAACTTTATAGCACAGGCATATAAATGGTCTGCCATCAAGTCTTGTTATTATTATATACCACTAGTATTTATATGCTTCATGAATTGAGTTATGCATACAGGATTGTAGCAGGCATAATTTTTATGTTTCACTTTTATGCAGCCAAGTCATAAGCTCATTTTATGCTACTTCCTCAGTTTTGATCTTTCTGTTTTGACACTCATAGAATGAATCATTCATTTTTCAATTTCTGTTTTTGTTTTTGTTTTTTCGTTGAAAGCTTCAACCATTTGAGCTCTCTGTTGTAGATCAATCCCTCCGCTGGTGGTCCTTCCTGCCTATGTAATTATTATTGCCACTCTTTTGGTTGAAAATCAGCTGGGTTGCAGCAGTTAAAAACAAGTTCTTTTCCATTTTTTCTTAATATTTTGGTGTTTTATTCTCTTCTGTGGGTTCCTCTCTTTTTCTTTCTTTCTCTCTCATGTGTGTACATGTATATCTACACACACACACACACACACACACATACACAGCCCACAGCATTGACTGTTCTCAGTACCAAAATCAGACCAAGTCCATTTTATATGTAGTATCATTTTTTTTTGCTAAATTACACTTCTAATATTTAACAGTACTAACCAAGAAGCTACTCGTGCTGACATATGCTGCGCAAAAATAGTTTTCTTCACTAGAGTGTCACTGGGTAAATCAAGCAAACTCCACGGCATGGTTCTTGCCCAGGAGTAGTTGGCCAACACAAAATGGACTCCACATTTTTGGTGGTGGTGGTAGTGGGTTTTGTTTTTTGCCTTTGTTTTTATTTTTTTTTTTGTTTGGTTGGTTATTTGATTGGTTGGGTGTATGTGTGTGTGTGCGTGCACAGTTTTTGTTTTGTTTTGGTATTTTTGTCTTACTTGGTTTTTTATTGAGAGTTTGAAAAAGAAAAATAGAGAACATGAAATTGAGGAGGACCTGGGAGAAGTTGATGGTGAGGATTGAATGTGATCAAAATAATAATACAAAAAATTCTAAATAAAATAATTAATT
>NW_026077721.1:0-1109 GCF_014885135.2 Alexandromys fortis
ATACAGTGAAAATAGCTACACCCTAGAAAAGAGCCAGAGGTGATCACAATACAGTGAAAATAACTACACCCTAGAAAAGCGCCAGGGGTGGCAATACTGTGAAAATAGCAGCCCGCTACCCCCAGCCTCTGCAGGTCTGTAACTCGTAAATCTGAGGGCTCCTTTCTCTACCCCACCTTTTGGCATCACTCCTCGGCAGTGTTATCACAAGGCGTGTTGATCACCATTTACAAACAAGCAATTTTCCCAGTGTGTCTGACCTCATTTACTTTATTGAGCTATTCCTCTTTCAACTCTGCGGATAAGGCTCGCTCGTCTGGCCAGCCCTTTCTATGGCCAGCCAGGGCACCTTAGAGAGGGACACTTTTCCCAGCTCTTCCCCATTTGTCCCTCTCATTACCCACAGTGTGTGGGCAAACGTCAAAGGAAACAATGGTCTAGACTGTCTGATGGCTCTGACGGAAGTGTCAGTTATATGGACAGATTCATCTGTGTGCCACCGTCCTCACAAATTTCCCTTGGAGGGGAGAAGGAAGTTTCAGAAAACCCTGAGCAGAGATTCAAGCAAGAAAGACCTGAACTTAAGAGCTGGCTATGGACACCCCAGGGAGGGGGAGCTAAAAATGCCCCTCTTTGGTTTGATGCCCATGCTCAATCCCAGTAAACTACGATGAGTATTCAGTGTACACTCATGGGCAGAAAGAAGAAGAAATGACACACAGCACTGAAATCAAAACTGCAAGCATTATTTTTCCTCGAGCACGAGGAGAGAACCATAGTAAAATCTCACTGCCTGGGGAAAAGAACACTTAGCCTCCAAGTGACCTGTTCAAAGCGGACAAGACCATCATTTTCTATGCCATCATTTCTACTTTAACTTGTTTTTGCATTCATGATACTGAATTTTAAATGTATCCTAATTTTTTAATTCACTGAGCATATGGTTTTTAAAAAAAAATCAGCAGAAGCATATGTTAAAATAACATTTAGCCTGAAATGTTCCGCATTCATATTCAAAGAGAACTTCAATACTGATGTAATTTATATGTGATATATGTCATATATCATATATATTAATTTTGATAATTCAGAATCAGGATGAGATTTTA
>NW_026077722.1:0-1114 GCF_014885135.2 Alexandromys fortis
CTCTCTCTCTCTCTCTCTCATCTTGCCATGTGTCCCTGTCTGACCTGGTCTCACTTACGCAGTCCTCCTATCCCAGACTCTGAGTGCTAAGATGACAAGCCATCTTACCCTTTTTCATCTATTCACTTCTCATTCTTTGTTGTGTGCTATAGTATTTTAATATGACTCTCAGCATCATGTTGTACTTCCAAGTACTTCATGTTAAAGTATATTGATAAATATGTTAGAGAATTTTCAGGGTACAGCTATTAACAGTACCTTAATATCGTATCAGTTTTTTATTAGTTTGGTATTAATTGTACTAAATATACCCTTGGTGGTTTTGCTTTTTATTAGGATCCAAAAGATATACATATTATATGTGGATGGTCTTGAATTTTTTTCAGTCTCTAAGATATTTTGTTTTTGTTCTTTAAATGCCATTGAGTTGTTTGCCGTGTGGAAAGCCTGCAGTCTCGTCTGTGCTGATGCCGTCTTTTTGGTATCCTGTCAGTATTAGCAGTATCTTTAGACCAGAGAGCTGGCTCGTTGGGTAGAGCGCTTGTCTTGTGTCCTCAGAACCATCGTGAAGGGAAAGCACTGACTCCTGGAAGTTGTCCTTTTGCTTCCGCATCCGTGCTGTGACACGCACACCAAACTCACATGTGACATCTCACATAAGCATGATGGTGATTCATAAGATTAAGGAGAAGCAACAGCATCAAGGACAGTATCATCTTTACAAGATCCCACATTCTTCTACAGGGCCTCGCTTTGTAGTGAGACCTGCTGGCCTGGAACGTGCTCTGTAGCCCAGGCTGGCCTAGAACTTGCTGTGTAGACCAGGCTGGCCTCTGATCACATAACTCCATCTGTCTCTGCCTTCTAAGTGCTGGGATTAAAGTTGAGTGCCACCACTCCTAGTCATATAGTTGGTTTCTTTATTTGGTTCTTGTATTCAGTTTGTGAGAGTTCACTGAGCCATAAACTCAAGATTTTTTCCATATTTCTCTATGACTGTTAAAAGTTTTTAAAATTGGAGCCGGGTGGTGGTGGCACACGCCTTTAATCCCAGCACTCGGGAGGCAGAGGCAGGCGGATCTCTGTGAGTTCGAGACCAGCCTGGTCTACAGAG
>NW_026077723.1:0-1040 GCF_014885135.2 Alexandromys fortis
GAAGAAAAGAAGGAAGAAAGAGAGACAGGGAGGGGGGGGGGGGGGGGGGGGGGGGGGGAGGGAGGGAGGAAGGAAGGAAGGAAGGAAGGAAGGAAGGAAGGAAGGAAGGAAGGAAGGAAGGAAGGATGGATCCTGGTGGGCATAGCAAAGCATCAAAGCAGATGCTGCCTCAAATGAGTTGGAAGGTGGAATGACCCCAGAGGTTGTTCTCTGGCCTTCACACATCCTGTGGCTCATGTATGTGTATGCACACATGCAGCTATCAGAGAGCTAGTTCACCTCACAGACATGTACGGACAGACAAGAAGTTGTATTGTCTTTGAGACAGAGAATAGGCCCCCACACTGAATCTGCCAGTGCCGTGTCTTCAGTTTCAAGTGTTCAGAATGATGAGAAATAAGTTTCTATTGTTAAAAAGCCTCTCCGTTTATGACATTTTTATAACCACCAGAATGGATGAAGCCAAGCAGCATCCCAGAAGTTTGGCATGCTGTGAATGAAAGTGAAATTTAAGCCCTGGCAATGCTGAAGCATGCAAGGACAGCCCGTATATGGCAGTTCTGTTGAACTTTCCATATTGGGTTTCATGGTCTAAGTTGATGAGGACGACTGACCTCTTCCTCAAGAGGGCACCAGATCTCATTACAGATGGTTGTGAGCCACCATGTGGTTGCTGGGAATTGAACTCAGGACCTTTGGAGGAGCAGGCAGTGCTCTTAACCGCTGAGCCATGTCCTGGTGGTGTGGCATTGGTGGGGTGTCAGGAGCCATTTCCCCTCTAACAATCATTACAGGAACCATCACCCTAGGGAGTCTGCAGAGAACCCCACACCCAGTTAACTTATCTGTTAGCAGAATCCGCCTCACATTCCAGCTATCCAGGGAACCAGGTGTGGCAACTTGTGACTTCCTGGCCTGTCCGAATGTAACCTAGCTACGTGACCCGGGACCACGCGGCCGGCGAGATCCCCTGCCCTGCCCCCCATTCCTTACCATATATAAACTGTAACCCGTCCCTAATAAACGGAGGCTTTGACAAA
>NW_026077724.1:0-1109 GCF_014885135.2 Alexandromys fortis
GCAAATGCAAGAGAAAGAGAGGGGAGGGAGAGAGGGAGGGAGGGAGAGAGGGAAGGAGGGAGGGAGGGAGAGAGAGAGAGAAGGAGGGAAGAAGGGAGGAGGGGAGGGAGGAAAAGGTATGCAGATGCCACAATCCTCATATGGAAGTCAGAGGGCAACTTTGTTGGAGTCAGTTTTCTCCTTCTACCTTCGCATAGGTTCCAGAGATTGAGCTCAGGTCATCGTGTTTGCTCAGCAATCATGTTCATGCATAGGGCCATCCAACTGGCAAAAGAATTCTTGAAGACTGTCAGATTCTCCGTGCAGCCAGAATCGATTCTTCTCGTGTGTGCCCCGTCAGTCCTTAGCAAATTCACAAGCAAGGCAAGTACTCAGAAGCTACTGGTATCCAAAGGGCCTCAAATGTGTCCTGGAACTCTCATGGAGTCCTTTCCGTGGAAGAGACTGGCCTTCACATAGCTGCTTCATTTATTCATGCCATTTCCTTTTAAACTTTAAGTGAGTAACGAATACAAGACGCCAAAGCAGCTTATGCTTCTCGGTCTGTGATTTAGTCGGCTGCCTTAGCTAAAAGCATGCTCGCATCCATCAACATCAAAGCACATTCAATGTGGCGGTGTCTGAGACCGTATTTTTCCAGTAAATGTGTCTTCCTCTGGGCAATTGCAGTTAAAAATATTTAAACCTTTTTCTCCTTTTGCCCCCTACACAGATATGATTATAAAATTTGGCTAATGCCTGTAATCCCAACACCTGGGAGGTCAACACAGAAGAGATACATGAGTCCAACTCCAGCTTGAGATACGGAGTAAGAGTCTACCTCCAAAGTGTGAGCCTTCTATAGTTCTTCTGAGCATGGGTAAAAACACACAGAAAATCATAAGAATTTATTGAGCAAGCTATTAAAAAAATTATCCAACTGGGCCTTGATAGATGGTTCAGCAGCTAAGCATGCTGTTCTGTGAGATCTGAGCGTGGTTCCCAGCACCTAAGTCAGATGTTTCACAACTGCCTGGACGGCCAGCTTCCCGGGATCCAGTACCCTCTTCTGACTTCCAGATGGGCCTACACTCATGTGCAAACACACACACACACACACACACACACAC
>NW_026077725.1:0-1111 GCF_014885135.2 Alexandromys fortis
ATGTATATACATATATGTATATATATGTATATACATATATATATTTCAGGCTGGCCTTAAACTCACTATTATCCAAGGCTGTCCCCAAACTCCTGATCCTCCTGTTACCTCCTCCCAACTGATGGTATTACAGGAATACACCATCACACCCTGGTTAAAGCTGCTCTTGAATTAGGAAATTAAGACTAAGAAGACAAGGAAGATTCAGGTAACCAACAGGAACTGAGACTATGGATAAGACCACAAGGGTAGACTAAGGCGTGAGATGGACCTGACTCCAGTGAGTGCAACCAGAAAACGTTAGGTCTCACGGGGCATCACTCTGTCGTGGAGTGCAGTGCTTTCCTGGCACAGCGTGCACATACCCTTGGGAACAATCTCCAGCACTGAGGAAAGCGAAGGGAAGGGCCAACAAACAGACGTGTGTGTGTGTGTGTGTGTGTGTGTGTGTGTGTGCTTGTTGCATGGACAGGTATGCAGTTGGTTCCTGTCCTGGAACTAGCTCTGTAGACCAGGCTGGCCTCGAACTCACAGAGATCCGCCTGCCTCTGCCTCCCGAGTGCTGGGATTAAAGGTTGTGCCACCACCGCCCGGTGGTGGAGTTTTTGACCGGGTTTACCTGTGTAACAGTCCTGGCTGTCTCGGAACTCTTTGTAGACCAGGCTGGCCTCGAACTGACTGAAATCCACCTGTTTTTGCCTCCCAAGTGCTGGAATTAAAGGCTTGCACCACCAGTGTCTGACCGTACCACCACCACCTGATGTAGGGAAAATTTTTTGTTGGGACCACCAGCTCCCAAATAACCAAACAGAGACTTATTATTAATTATTAATGCTTGGCTGATAGTTTGGGCTTGTTCTTAACTAGCTCTTATTACTTGAATTGACCCATTTCTACTTATTTCCTTGCTGCCACGTGGCTTATTGTTTATTACCTCATTTGTACATGTCCTGCTTCCTCTTCTCACTGGTGCCTCTCTGCCCTTCTCTTCTTTGTCCTTGCATTCTCTCTCTCTTTTCTTTCTTCCTTTCTTCTTTTCTTTTCTTTCTTTCTTTCTTTTCTTTTTTTTTTTTTTGTTTTTTTTTTTTAAGACAGGGTTTCCCTGTGTAAC
>NW_026077726.1:0-1109 GCF_014885135.2 Alexandromys fortis
AGCTGTATATACCCAGTGACATGCATCCCCGCGGAAGCTACTGTGGTAACCAGGAACCAATGAAGGAAGCATCAGAACACTGGTGCCAGCAGGGAAGCAGTCACCCAGGGCCTGGATGAACCCCAGGACACCAAGTGGACACAACTCAGACCCAACAGTTTGGGAGCAGCCAGAAGCAGGAGTAAACAGCCTGTGGTCTGTGACTCACGTGATTCCTGTTTAGGGCACCAAGCCATGCTGTGTATCACTGGAGCACAGCCACCCAGGACAGGAGATTCCCCAGAAGAGGGAGTGACAAGCCATGGGCCCCCAGGCCACAGGGGTGTGGCCCACTGTACTCAGAATGTTCTATTTCAGAAGCTGGATGGCTTGTCTGCCATCCGTATTTTCACTAAGACCTGTGCTTTTCCTTTTCTCTTCTTTTCTTTTTTTAAATATGGGGTTTTGCCTGTACGTGTGTCTATGTGAGGGGTTTGAGGGTGTTAATTCTCTGGAATCAGAGTTACACACAGATGTGAGCCACTGTGTGAGGGCTGGGATTGAACCTGGATCTTCTAGAAGAGCAGCCAGTGCTCTTAGCTGCTGAGCCATCTCTCCAGCCCCTCAGCTCTGTGCTTTTGATGGATCTGAAGTACCTTGCTTCATACCACAAAAGGCCTGGGCTTTGGAGGGAGACAGATGTGGGGGACCCTGGAATGCAGAGGGTGAGAATTGGTCCTCCAGGCCTCAGACGAAGGGCCCACTTGTCACCAGGCCAGTCCCAGCCTACAGTGATGCTCAGTTGCTGGCATGCCAGGCCTCAGGGTATCGGGCAGTCTTGACCTCTCCACCATGGGTCTGCACTGGCTAGACTCCTCCCTATGACGTTTCAAATTTCTGTTCCTTGTCTGGAGAGGAGGGTTCATGTCACACGGTCCCTTCCTCTCAACTGACGTACTCTCTACTCTGGCTCTCCTGAGACTCTGTGTCCCATTCTGGAGAAGTAACTAGCCTGGACCAAAATCAACCTCCTGGTGACATTTACAAATCCCTGATATAAATATTTCTTTTGGGTATATATCCAAAGGATGCTCAATCGTGCCACAAGGACACGTGCTCAACTATGTTCA
>NW_026077727.1:0-1055 GCF_014885135.2 Alexandromys fortis
GAGGCAGAGGCAGGCGGATCTCTGTGAGTTCGAGGCCAGCCTGGTCTACAAGAGCTAGTACCAGGACAGGCTCCAAAGCAACACAGAGAACCCTGTCTAGAAAAGCCAAAAACAAACAAAACAACTTTTGAGACACAGCGTCACTATGCAGCCTGGCTTAACACTCGCTCTGTAGACCAGACTGACCTTGAATTTACAGAGATTCACCTGCCCCTCCTCCCCCGTGCTGAGGTAACGAGTGCGTGCCACCACACCTGGGTGATGAAAGAAAAATTTAAAAACAAAACCACAAAAACGTGATCTCAGGCAATCAACCATTAAGAATCCCTGGACCGCCCTGATTCAAATTCCAGCTCTGTGGGGAAGCTGATCTGCTAGCTGAGACCTGTAAACTGGACTGAGTGAGCCTCAGCCCACCCAAGCCTGGGTGGAGGGACGCCGAGGGAGCAGCAGACTCGTTCTCTTGAACACAGTGGGAGTGACTGCCAAGAGGTTGGCGATCTTGGATTAGAGGTGACCTGGAACCCTTAGCGGTCTCAGCTGGGAAGCGAGGCTCAGCGGGCACAGGCTGTGGAAGCTCAAAGGGAGGTGTGAGAGGAAAACCTCGCAGCCCAGCGAAGAGCAGCGGTAACTAGAAAGGGTCAGTCTCTACGTGGTGGGGCACCCCGCTGATCCCAGCAGAGCGAGTGGAACTCTGCGAGTTCCAGGTCAGCCTGGTCTACGCAGGGAGTTCCGGAACAGGCTGATCTACCCAGGGAGTTCCAGGCAAGCCTGATCTACATAGAAGAGTCCCAGGCAAGCCGGGACGGCGAACAAAGAAAAGGAAGGAGAAAACACAGCTGGCTCTCAGAGCCTAACATCTGACTTAGCTGACATTGGTGCCCCAGGAACATGGGACACAGCTGCTACCCGCGTTCTTGAGAGGGGACCCCAGCACCCCCTCCAGCTGCCCACCAGGCTCCTACAGACCCCAAGCAATAGAAACGTCAGCTTGACTAGGGGGAGTGGCTGGCTGGCTCTGCAAACATCTAAAGAAAGAGATGAGAGGACTGCCC
>NW_026077728.1:0-1096 GCF_014885135.2 Alexandromys fortis
AGAGAGAGAGAGAGAGAGAGAGTAGGTGGAGTCAAAGTGATGCCATATAACCACCACAGTTGACAGATGCTGTACAGAAGCTTTACCAGTAGGTCACAACCATGTTGTCAATATACAGATTAATAGAAATTGGTTAATTTAATATGCAAGAGCTATTTAGAAATATACTTAAGCTATTGACTAAAGAGAGCATATTTAACACTTCTAATTTGTCTCTTGAAGCTTTGAAATACAGGAAACAACAGAGAACTGACAGTTTATCCTTCTTATTTCCTGCCCAGCTGATGGTTGTCCTCAGCGTAGGGCTCCACATAAACCAAACACTACCAAGGGAGGTTATCTATAAGTCATTAAAATTGAAAACACAGTTTGCTCTTAGTGAGAGTAGTTTTATGTTATTTTCACATTAAGACTGTAAATCAAGGACTGTTAAGGAAGAATTGTCTATATCGGGTGACAAACATAAAATAGGTGATAATGACTTATTACATTTGTGGTGGAAATAATGCAAGAGTCGGGAACATGTAAGTTGGGCTAACTTTAGAAATTAACCTTTGTTTCAGAAAAAGTTAAAGAACATGTATACTAAATTTTCTAGAAATGAATTTACCATTGATATTAAGAAACATTAAAGATACTCCCATTTTGCTGTTTCATTCTGTTTTATAAATTTGAAAAGTTTAAAATGTGTCAATATAGAAAGCTACCTTTCTTCTTAGTACACAAGGAGTTAACATCAGCACTTTTTGCTGATGAAATATTTGCTTCTGAAGGCAATGCAGTTCAGTTCCTATCATAAGCAAAACTTGCAAACTTTCATTACTCATGTGATTAAACAAAATATAGCACAATGTTTATGGTTACACATGTTTATTATCATTCATATTTTATGGTACCAAATGTATTTCGGAATTACCTATTAAATAGTAATTTAAAGCAGAAGGAATTTTACAAACATATTTACAAATTTTCAAACAGGTATATTAAGAAATATGGGCATTCATTGAAGTCACTGCAAATGTACCACATAGTTTTGCCCATGGAAAGATAACCACAGTGATCTTAAAAAAAAAAAAAAAAAAAAAAAAAAAAAAAA
>NW_026077729.1:0-1110 GCF_014885135.2 Alexandromys fortis
TCCCAGCACTCGGGAGGCAGAGGCAGGCGGATCTCTGTGAGTTCGAGACCAGCCTGGTCTGCAAGAGCTAGTTCCAGGACAGGCTCCAAAAACCAAAGAAACCCTGTCTTGAAAAAAAAAAAAAAAAAGAAACACTGTCTTTTATTTTTTAAAGATCTATTTATTCATGTATTTTATGCATGAATGCTCTGTCTTCACACACAGCAGGGGAATCAGATTCCATTACAGATAGTTGTGAATCTCCATGTGGTTATTGGGAATTAAACTTGGGACCTCAGGAAGGGCAGCAAAGTGCTCGTAACCACTGAGCCATCTCTCCACAACTTTTACCGTTAGTCTTCAGGTTTTATTTTATTACTAAATTTTTGTTTGCTTTTTGTGTTTTGGAGACAGGACTTCAGAATTTAGCTCTGGCTGTCCTGGAACCTGCAGAGGTCCTCTTTCCTCTGCCTCCCGAGTGCTGGACTTCAGAGCCCCGTTTTTAGAGCCCCAGTGAGAAGCAGCAAGCAGACAGGCTCCTCCCCATGCTCCTGTGGCTCCATCTTGGTGGCAGCTAGCAGCAGAGCCCTCACAGGGGTCCTGAGTTGTCTGTCACCCGGTCTTCCCTGCTCTCTGTCTCTGCCGGCTTGACCAGCATGCACATTCCCTGTGCCCTTCACCTGTGCCTCCTGACCTGAGCTGTGGAAGCCATGTTCCTCCCTCAGGCCTGAGGGTCCTGTCTTTGCCTCTGTGGCTCTTTTCTCCCAGGCCCCTGCAGTGCACAGCACCCTGAACTGGAAGCTTTCTCTCTCCCCACTCTGCTTGTCTTCTTGTTTTCTCTTTGGTTCTAGAACTTACTGCCCTTCAATAAGCTATTTAGGCTGAGCATGGGGGTTCATGCCTGTCACCCCACCACTTGGAAGGCTGAGGTAGGAAGATTGAGAGTTCTAGACTAGCCTGGGCTACAAAGTAAGACCCTGTCTACAAATAAACTCAATCCTCCCCTCTCCCTTCCTCTCTCCCTCCCTCCCTCCCTTCCTCCCTCCCTTCCTCCCTCCCTCCCTCTCTCCCCTCCTTCCTCCCTCCTCTCTTTCTCCCATCTTTCCCTCCTTTCTTTTCTCTTTCTTTTTT
>NW_026077730.1:0-1109 GCF_014885135.2 Alexandromys fortis
ATTATCTTCAGACCTGCTACATCTAGATGAACAGGAATAATCTCACAAGATCCTTAATTTAATCGTACCTACATAGTCCCTTTATTCAGGTGAGGCTACACAGTCGCAGGCTCCGGGAGACTGAGACATAGACTTATTTGGAGGCTGTTATTCTGCCTACCACAGAAAAAAGAGAAATTGTTCAGAAGTAGCGATGCTTCAGGTTGGGTCCATGTTACTTCATTACACTAGATTGAGGGGTTTCAGTGCTCCTGGGCAAATGAAATAAGTTCTTGGCTTAGCTCCATAGTTTCTACGCTGTGGGTCCAGGCACTGGAGACTTCTCCTTTTCTTAGACTCTTTGGCAGTGAAGCAAGCAGACAGGTTGAAGTCAGATTGAAGTCCAGTGCCTCCCTTGTTTTTGGCTAGACTGTGGAACTATGGGTGTGGCCTCTGGAGAGGTCGCTACTTTGGGTGTTTTTCCAGCTCTGAGTGCTTGTCTACAGGTCGTAGGTTCCCAGGACTTCAAAGAGGGCCGGAGAGTGTGGGGATTTTATCGTAGGCTACTCTGTCTGCCTGCCACATCTGTATTATTTATTAGGCTCTGAAATATGAAGATTGGGGAGGGAGAGACATAGTATTCAGCATCTCTATGTAGCACGGCTGTTACCGACAGTTTCCAAGCGTGTCTCAGCTTCCTCCGCGTTAGGTAGGTTATCCCTGAAAGTAAGAAACTTATTTCTTGTGGAAAAAAAATGGATTGTTGGGTTATTTTTAAAAGGGCCATCTTGAAAGGAACAGAGAGCTTAAAGATTTTGGTGAGGTTTTAAGTTCTTCATATGTCTTTGTAGCAAGACTCCCTTCTACCAACTGTAGATACCCCAGCACCACAAGCCTGAAGTTTAAATCTAGGGCTGTCAGAGGAGCATCAAAATGTCCTGATTTTCCCAAGAGTAGGGGGACACCATCTTCCCTTTCTTTCCCCTCAAGACACAGAACTTCCAGAACTAAAACTTAGAGAATCCTAAGCATAACAGGATAGTGGATCATCTTAAAGGGCTAAGGAAATAGCTCCAGCGGACTTTGATGTCATACTGATGGATTTTTAGAACAAAGGTTTTAGTTTAACT
>NW_026077731.1:0-1065 GCF_014885135.2 Alexandromys fortis
GAAGGCTTTAACTTAACATAGCAAAATTACATATAACAAAACAGTTATCAAGTAAAAATTACAATAATCTATATCATAACTAAGGGAAACTATAACTATAGCTAACTATTCTTAACTCCATCAAAGAGTCCAGAAAGATACAATATTACCTAAGTAAACAAGAAACAATGAACCCGAGATAATGGGAACTCACCAACTCCATCCTGACAGAGAAGGAACCAGCATAGGACCAAGCTAGATCCTCTGAATGCGGGTGACCTTTGTATGGCTGGGAAAGACTGCGAGGCCACTGGCAGTGGCACCAGGATTTATCCCTACTGCTTGTACTGACTGTTTGGGAACCCATTCTCTTTGTATGGATACCTTGCTCGGTCTTCATATAGCAAGGAGGATCTTGGACCTTCCCCCAAAGCAATGTGCCTTACTCTCTCTGAGGAGTGGATGGGGAGTAGGATTGGGGGAAAGGCGGTGGGAATTGGAGGAGGGGAAGAAGTGTGAACTGAGATTGGTATGTAAATTTTTTAAAAAGTTTGTTTTTTTTAAAAAAAATAAAATTAAAAATAGTATGTTCTCTGGATCACCCACAAAAGAGTCATCATGGAGAAATGCCCTAGGCAATGGCCATTTCATCCATAGCTTTAAAGAAACTGAAATTGGAGTCAGCCAGCAATATTATTTGGATAAAGAAGGCAAGGAGAACATGTAACACATATGCTCCTGGGGGGTCATGCCGAGAACTGTGCATTGAACTATCCATCGGTCTTAACAAAAACTTGGGTCAGATTCTCCAGGGCCTTGCCAAAAGGAGAAGTTGTTAGTGAGAGTCTCAGGTTCCCACCACATGGCTGAGCTACCATCACTGCAACCAACTATCCAACTACCCAGAGTAGCTTGCAATTGTCCCCCCTGAAACGTGTGGCCCACTGCCACCCCCTATACTATTATCTGCTTTTGATGTTCAGCTGCCACCAGGTCTGCTCTTACCAGGCTGAGCTCTGACCCAGGGAGCTCTGACCCTGCTTGGCTAGTTAGCCAGAACGTGGAACACTGGTTTTCTTTCACAGC
>NW_026077733.1:0-1110 GCF_014885135.2 Alexandromys fortis
TGGCACACGCCTTTAATCCCAGCACTCGGGAGGCAGAGGCAGGCGGATCTCTGTGAGTTCGAGGCCAGCCTGGTCTACAAAGGGAGTTCCAGGACGGGCTCCAAAGCTATAGAGAAACCCTGTCTCGAAAAAAAACCAAAAATAAAATAAAAAATATATTTTATTTTTTGTGTTGCTAGGGGCCACGTGCGCCTCACCCCTAGATTTGGAATGCCCCCAGTTTCTGCCCCGTTGATACTAAAATTTCCTTAGTGTGGTTGAGGAGTGCTTTTGTTATTCCTAGGTCCCCTTTAACTGGAACTCAGTTTATGCTAATGAGATGGCTCTTGGAGGGGTCCCTACATAGCTTCCATATAAAGTTTGGTGAGCTTCCAGTCTGAAAATGCTGAGAGAGCGATGTACGGAGATATGGGTATATCCAGCCCCGTTCCCCAAACCTGACCCTATTCCTTCTCCTCCACTTAAGCCATTCCTGAACTATATGCTTTATAATAAACCAGAAATGGGTAAAACAAGAGAAAAAGAAACAAAAACCCAACTTCCTAAGTTCCATGCGAGGGTTGTAAATGTAGGATACCTCAGTTTAGAGCCGGCAAGATGGGGCAGTAGGTAAAGGTGCTTTCCTAATGGCCTGGGCCTACAGGGTGGAAAGAGACAACCAACTCCCACAGGTGTGATCCACAACACTGTGGCATGTGCACACACACCCAAATAAAATGTAATAAAAAATTTCAGACCCCTCAATTTACTGATGGAAGGAAGGTGAGAAATGCAAGATCCGCCACAGGGCTTGTGATGGGAGATCTGCCACAGGGCTTGTGATGGGAGATCTGCCACAGGGCTTGTGATGGGAGATCCGCCACAGGGCTTGTGATGGGAGATCCGCCACAGGGCTTGTGATGGGAGATCCGCCACAGGGCTTGTGATGGGAGATCCGCCACAGGGCTTGTGGCGACACACCACCTGGAACGGCAGTAGGGCAAGGGTCTGGAGATTAAGGAACACACAGAGACATGGGTCACTCTTGAAGCAAGAATGCCAATTTTAATGTGTTCCAGGGCAGCTTATATAGTGCTCTCCTTGATTAGTGGCCACGCCCTAGCTCTCAGG
>NW_026077734.1:0-1108 GCF_014885135.2 Alexandromys fortis
ACTTCGGCTCCGAGAACGTCTATATCGATCATAATCATCATATCGTGAAGAGCTGTATACATTTCTCCCTTCCTTGGCTTTCATTTGATTTGGTGCTAGGCAAACAGAATAGAGATACTTAGAAACATTAAAATCTTAGCATCTAAACCTTCATATTGTAGGGTAACAGTCCCGAATTCTTTTCTTTTTCTTAAAACATTTTACATACAGAGGTGATGTACCTGCATGTATGTCTGCACATGAACTGCCCAGAGAGTCCAGAAGAGGGTTTGATTCCTCTGGAACTGGAGTTATAGAAGGTTGCTAGCACTATACGGATGCTGTAAATGAAACTCAAATCCTCTAGAAGAGCAGTCAGCACTCTTAACAGAGCCATCTCTCTAGCTCTCTGTTTTTGAGACAAAGTCTCAAAAACAAAGTCCAGGCCTGGCTTGCCTGGAACTCTGTAGACAGGCTGGTCTCAAACAGGAGATTTGTCTGTCTTTGCCTGTCTTTTGAGTGCTGGGATTAAAGACGTACACTAAACAAGTAAACAATGTTATCTTGTAACTCGTACGTCTTTGTTTTGGTGTGAGGGGCATAACTAGAAGACAAATAGCAACCTTTGCTCACCTTCAAAATGTTTATCAGAAGACTGCTCAATGTTAAAATTATTGGTTTTTTCAATGTTTTCTTACAATTAGTTTGCTAAGCAATACGTTAACTACTTGAACAGAAGAATTGATACATAAGAGTATCTGAAATTCAAGAGTTGGCCTACAAAGAACATGTAGCACCAAAATGCAGTTACATACAATCATGCAGTTCCAAGAATTAACACATACAAAAGTTGAAAGGAACTAACACTCATTTAATCTAGATAGCCTTTCTGAGTCTAATTCTATGAATTCATTTCCAGTCATGCACCCACACAACTACCCAATTAATTTTAAGTTCTTTATGAGAAATGACTTGAGAAAAAACCTGATGTCTAAAAAGCAACACATTGTACATGTTGGGCTTAGGGTACTTACTCTTCCGATCCCCCTGTGCGAACTGGATTTCAATTTGACGCCCACAAATCCATTTTCTGTCCAAATTATGTAAAGCATCTTCAGCATCACGAACA
>NW_026077735.1:0-1119 GCF_014885135.2 Alexandromys fortis
GCGGATCTCTGTGAGTTCGAGACCAGCCTGGTCTACAGAGCTAGTTCCAGGACAGGCTCCAAAACCACAGAGAAACCCTGTCTCGAAAAACCAAACCAAACAAACAAACAAATAAATAAATAAAATAAAGAGAAAAATCCATGTGTGGATGGGAAATATAACACAGGAAGTTTGGACCTTATATGGTGCTTTGTTAATTTTGAATTTTTTGAATGCTAATGAACAGACAACAGCTGCTGAGAGATACGGAATTATGAAAGGGACTGCTGAATTAAACCAACCTCTGTATATTTTTTAAATGTCCTAACTTCAAATGGAAGTAAAAAATAACTTACATTGGGAAGAGGTTATGGTTTTGTTTCCACATAAAACAAAAGGCTATGGATTCATTCAAGGTTAATAGAGATCAGATTTGATTGGGAAGGCCCCCTGAAAATCCTGGTTATAGACATAAAAAAAAATAAACCTAGAAAATCTACACGACAGGTGATATATATTTTACCCACTCAAACATAAAACCAAACCCCATCTGTGATTGGCTTATGTACAATGCACAATCCATTCTTATGTTAATGCAGAGATGTATGTTACTTTTGAAAGTTTGTGTGTTTCAAGCAATGGGAACAGATACCAATGAAAACGTGTAGTTTAGGTGATCCAGCATCTCAGAGTGCCTCTGTTGCAGTTTGCTCAGAGTTCTACATCCAGAATTTCAACTGGCCAACTTTATAGACTATTATAGCTAGTATTTGACCATTATCCTAATTTTCTCGGGGTCTCCCAAAGATTCCAGTACCCTCAGACAACAGGAAGCAGTCTAAAGAACACAAGCCTAGGGCTGGAGAGATGGCTCAGAGGTTAAGAGCACTGATTGTTCTTCCAGAGGTCCTGAGTTCAATTCCCAGCAACCACATGGTGGCTCACAACCATCTGTGATGAGATCTGGTGCCCTCTTCTGGCCTGCAGGCACACATGTAGACAGAACACTGCAAACAAAATAAATCTTGAAAAAAAAAAAAAAAACAAAAAAAACCCACAAGCCTACATTCCCAATAGATGGGATAAATAGATTTTGGTCATTCTGTGGTCTATGGATGTTCATCATTGTTTAAGGGGGCT
>NW_026077736.1:0-1108 GCF_014885135.2 Alexandromys fortis
TGGGGACCATTTATTCACTTCAAAGTCATCTTCGTCCTGATTTTGTAGGCAGAGCCTTGCCTGGTTTCTGTAGGAGGCAGCCATGATAAGCTAAATATGAACAGATCACTCAAAGGAAGTTCTTTACTTCCAACCATTATCACCTGCCATTGTAGGACTCAGCCACCGATAAGTTTAATGGAGGCCCGAGTCTCAGTAGTTTGCCCTGAAGCAATACCTGGTTGCAGGAAGAACTACAAACTGAGATTACGTGAGCACCACCCAAGAACAGACCATCCAAAGGAAATGCCTAACGTTCCAATTGCTGTAGATAGGATCACCTGCCAGCACACACTCACTAGGACACCCCTAGACAAATGTCAGCCAATCAGGGGTCCTGAACCTCAGAAACCCCTCACCCCCACCTTTACTACTATAAAAACCCAACTCTAACTGAGCTTGGGGCTCTCCGTTTATTCCAATATGTTGAACATGCAGAGGGACTGAGTTTGCAAACTTGTATACAATAAAGGCTCTTTGCTTTTACCTACGGGACTCGGTCTCCTTGTTGGCTTTTAGGGGACTTCGCAGATTTGGGCATAACAGATTCAGCATTTATTTTCTGTCTCTTTTAGATTTGAGCCATGTAACTCTAAGTGTCTGCAAATCAAGCTCTCTTCCCACATAAACATGAGCGTTTGCTTGTGTGAAAGATTAAAAAGAAAGGAAAATATGATGCAAGCTTCTAAGTCAATTCTAACAGAGTCACTTTAGAAATGTCTGAAATAATGTCAGCATGGTTAGAAGGAAAGCGTGGAGCTGGGGTAGGGGTGGGATGGCATGCACCTTTAATCCCAGCACGTGGAGGCAGAGGCAGGCGGATCTCTGTGAGTTCAGGGCCACAGAACAGCAAGGGCTACGTGGAGAAACTTTGTCTCAAACAACAAAACAAACAAACAAATAATAAACTTAAAACGACAAAACAAAACAAAGCAAAAAAAAAAAAAAAAAAAAGGCAGCACCAGGTCTTCCTGCTGCCTTCAGCAGATCCACAGTGAAGCCCAGTACTCATCAGGTAAGACTTAGCTTTTAAGGATGGTGGGAGGCAGACGAGATGACTCAGAGGTAA
>NW_026077737.1:0-1110 GCF_014885135.2 Alexandromys fortis
TATATCATGTGCAGGTCTTGAGATCACCATCAGCCTGCACCCTCTGGGGCCCACCTATTGTGCCTCTCGGCCACTCATCAGGAGGGAAGCAGGCAGACAGGATCCACTGGAGAAGGTCAGTGAATGGAGCACACCCTCCTAAGCTGGGCTGCCCCAGAGACCTCTGCCACAGAGTCAGTGGCAGCAGCAAGAGAGGCAGGGAGTGCCAGCGGGAACAAGGGATCCAAGAGGGAGCATCTTCAGCTAGATGTTCCCACTGGAATTACCCTCCACAGCCAGAGCACTGAGTCCATGGAGTTAGAAGAAAGGCTGAGGGGCCCCAGGCAACCCGGCCCAAGAGCTGGCTGCTACATTAGCTGGTTGTTGGCACGCAGCCACATCTATGTGTTCATCCACCCTCCGTGGCTGCTTTCTGTCCAGTGACGCCGGCACAGTGCATGGTGGTCCACAATGCTGGGCCCTCTTACAGGACGTGCTTTGTGACTGAACGCCTGCTGTGTGCAGAGTTGCTATCGTCACACTCATGGGGGCCCAGACAAGGCCACTCAACCTCCTGACTAAAAGGAACCTGAGGGTCAGAGTTCACTGGTCCTGCCAAGCGCACGTGGCTGGGTGTGCTGAGTGTAGTGTTCTCTCACCTTAGTGCAGGATAGCATAGAGGAACACTGGGCAAGATCAGCGTTTGATGGGACCGGAGGCAGAGTGTGAAAGGGAAGCAGTGAATACTGAAATCCTGCTCAGGACATGGGAATCAAGTATCTTGCTGAGGATACTGTTAGCAGGCGAGAAATTAAGCATTTATAATAGAATACAACTTGGAAATCAAATAAGAAAACAGGGGGGGGGGAGATCAGGAGTTCAAGGTCAATCTGGGCTACAAAGCAAGAATCCCCAAACAAGAGGGAAGTAGTAGGGAACAACTTAATCTTGCAATTGGGACTTAGAATCAGGAAAATCAGGAGTTCAAGGCCAGCTTCAGCTCACTAAGTTCAAGGCTATCCTATCTTTTCTTTCTTCTTCTTCTTCTTCTTCTTCTTCTTCTTCTTCTTCTTCTTCTTCTTCTTCTTCTTCTTCTTCTTCCTCTTCCTCTTCCTCTTCCTCTTCCTCTTC
>NW_026077738.1:0-1108 GCF_014885135.2 Alexandromys fortis
ATGACTAAGGATGTTGAACATTTCCTTAAGTGTCTTTCAGCCATTTTAGGTTCCTCTGTTGAGAGTTCTCTGTTTAGGTCTGTGCCCCATTTTTTTATTGGATTATTTGTTCTTTTGATGACCAAATTTTTGAGTTCTATGTATATTTTGGAGATCTGTCCTCTGTCTGATGTGGATGAGGTTAGTGACGATCTTTTCTCATTCTGTAGGGTGCCATTTTGTCTTGTTGACTGTGTCCTTTGCTTTAGAGAAGCTTTTCAGTTTCAGGAGGTCCCATTTATTAATTGTTTCTCTCAGTGTCTATGCTGCTGAGGTTATATTTAGGAAGTGGTCTCCTGTGCCAATGTGTTCAAGTGTACTTCCCGATTTCTCTTCTATGAGTTTCAGTGTGGTTGGCTTTATGTTTGAGGTCTTTAATCTATTTGGACTTGAGTTTTGTGTATGGTGATAGATATTTCATTCTTCTACGTGTTGATATCCAGTTATGCCAGTACCATTTGTTAAATATGCTTTCTTTTTTCCATTTTATATTTTTTGCTTCTTTGTCAAATATCAGGTGTTTGTAGGAGTGTGGATTAATATCTGGGTCTTCAATTCAATTTCCATTGGTCCTGCTGTTTGTTTTTATGCCAATACCAGGCTGTTTGCAGTACTGTAGCTCTATAATAGAGTTTGAAGTCAGGGATTGTGATGCCTTCAGAAGTTCCTTTATTGTACAGGATTGTTTTGGCTATCCTGGGTTTTTTGCTTTTCCATATGAAGTTGAGTACTATTCCTTTGAGGTCTGTGAAGAATTCTGCTGGGCATTGCATTGAATCTGTAGATTGCTTTTGGTAAGATTGCCATTTTTTATTATGCTAATTCCACCTACCCAAGAGCATGGGTGATCTTTCCATTTTCTGGTGTCTTCTTCAATTTCTTTGTTCAAAGATTTAAAGTTCTTGTCACACAAGTCTTCCACTTGTTTGGTTAGAGTTACTCTGAAATACTTTGTGCTATTTGAGTATATTGTAAAGGGTGTTGATTCTCTGATTTCTTTCTCCTCAGCCCATCTGTGTAAAGGAGGGCTACTGATTTATTTGAGTTAATCTTTTTTTTTTTTTTTTTT
>NW_026077739.1:0-1109 GCF_014885135.2 Alexandromys fortis
TATATATTTTCTTTAAACAATTCAATAAATATGCTAAGTTTCCAAATTACCCTATACAGTCAATGCATTTTCATTCAAAAACTCAACTACACTTTTATGGTACTTTAGAAGCTAGCTTTAAAATCCATGTTGAAGAATAAAGAGCCAAAAATAACCATTGAAGTTGTACAAGGCATTACACACCCTAAACTCCAGCACTCACGAAAGTGAGGAAAGAGGATAATGAATTTGAGGCCAACCTGGGCTACACCAAGAGAACCTATGTCAAAAAATAATCAGAAAAACTAAATAACAAAAATCTCCAGCAAAATCTTAAAAACCAAAATAAGAGCTTCTTCTCTCTAAGATATCAAGCCTTTCAAAAGTCTTTAATAATTATGATAATGTGCAGCCCAATCAGATTCGTGGAAGAGTAGAATGTACTCTGACATGTATCCATACATGTGTAATCTTGACTTATTAGTGTTTTCATTATTATAACAAAGTAACTCAGGCAGGTTACTTTTGTAAAGAAAAGGGTTTATTTTGATTTATGGCTCTAGAGGTATGTTGTTTAGGGGCTACATCTGATTGCAGTTTTCCTCCTCACTAATTCCCAAGGAAGCATAGAATATGGCAAGAGACAAGAAACATTAGTGTGTCTCTCTCTGCTTATTATAAAGTCACGAGAATTTAATCACAGCTTTGTTCTAATGGTTTTATCTAATCTTAAAAACTCCTATCTCTAAAGTTCATAGTTCAAGTTTCCCACTCTTAATGTTATTGATATAAGTTTTACAGTGTTGACCTCTTGCATGAATTGGGGTGTCAAATCATATCATAGCAATAATACATAGGTCTCTGAAAAAAACATTAAGTGAAAAATGATACTGGGAGAGTCCCCTACACAAAACCAGATATAAATATTATGGATCCCTACCTCAAACCACATACAAAAATAAGTTCCAAGAGTATAAGAAAGCTGTATATGAAGAACGATTATTGAATATTTATAAGAAAATATAACAGGGGCTGGGTGATGGTGGCGCACGCCTTTAATCCCAGCACTTGGGAGGCAGAGGCAGGCGGATCTCTGTGAGTTCGAGACCAGCCTGGTCTACAGAGCTAGT
>NW_026077740.1:0-1108 GCF_014885135.2 Alexandromys fortis
CTCCTAACGTGTTTTTGTATTTGTGTCTGTTTGTATGTGTTTCTATTTGTTTCAGTTAGTGTGTTTTACTCTAATGACCAAAACTTTCTCTGTTATGTGGACAATCCTGTTGATTTAGACCCATGCCTCTTCCTGATAGGGACCTGACTCCTTTTGACTGTGCCAGGTCCTCCAGAGAACCACTTACCTGAAATAAAAGCCCCACCTGCCCCATTTCTGGGGTGATATATTATATGAAAAAATACTCTACTTGAACCCCAGTGGGTTCTAAGGTCCCCCCATAGGAAGCTACTCTCCTCTTCAGGAGCATACTCAGGAGAGCAATGAAATAGTAATGCAAAGCTTTATGTTGTACAAATGAGGAGTCTAGCATTGACTGTCTACCTTTGTTTCAAATGACACATTGGAGGGAAAGATACCTGACTCCCTGTCCGTAAGCACACATATAGACAAGTCACTGATGCTACTAACTAGCCACCTGCAAAAGTTACTATACGAAAAACCCAAATTCAGAGATCAAAACCAATTGATTGATTTATCCTGTCTTGACAGATGAGCAGCATTGGAGGCTGATTTTCAGGATAGCTGGACTGGGTATTACTGAGTGCATTGAATCACTGAAGATATGTTCATGTACTTGAGGCTTAGTGTGTCCATTCAGACATGTTAATCTGAGGAGAGATGATAGATGTAAGGAGCAGTTTACAGATCACAGTCTAAGGGGAACTGTCTCCAAACCCCTTCTTCAGTAACTGTTGAATATATTCTGCATCCATTGGAAACCAGAATACTCTGTTATGTCTAAGGCCCAGCAGAATAGGCATGGAAGGTCAAAGTTTAAAAACAACAGCACATGCCAGTAAGGATGAAAATTAGGAGATACTGAGAATTGAGACTTGGCATCTATGTGATGGAAAGGTGAAGTATTCAGTATTTTCTCAGAGCACAACCCTAAGTGAATCAGGAAGACTGTATAGGGAGGATTAACTGAGGAGGAGAGGAAAACCACCAATGAGATTTGGCAGAGCCATCCTGGGGTCTGTGATTCTGGATGGAATAAAAGGAAGGAAAAAAGACAGCCACATTCAGAGTCCTGCCTATCTCTGCT
>NW_026077741.1:0-1103 GCF_014885135.2 Alexandromys fortis
GGGAGAGGGAAGGGATCCACAGGAAGATATTATGCAGTCAGTGAGAGGTGTTGGAATACTCACTTCTAAAAGGAATGTCTCCACCTCCTCCGTTCTCTGCAGAAGAGGAAGCAGAAAGCCAGAAGGAAGTCAGGCAGTGGTGGGGCACGCCTTTAATCCCAGCACTTGGGAGAAAGAAGCAGGAAGATCTCTGTGAGTTCGAGGCCAGCCTGGTCTACAAGAGTTAGTTCCAGGACAGGCTCCAAAGCTACAGCAAAACCCTGTCTTGAAAGACCACACACACACACACACACACACACACACACACACAAAGAGCCAGAAGGGATGGAGGACACCATGAAAACACGGCCTTGTAGACATTGCAGTGTGACACACATATGAAGTCAGAGACTGTGGCTGTATATACAGAACCTGCACAGGTCTGCACCAGACAGAGTTTTAGAACTGAAAACAGTGGACACATGCCCCTATCTCTAGTTTTTTTTTTTTTTTTTTTTCCCCAAGGGAGTCTCACTGGGGACTCGAACAGCTCATAAGGGTAGGCCCCATACGCAGCAGTAGATAGCCAAAACAAAATGAACTCAGTGGTATCTTTGGAGGTTCTTTGTCTTATAATCTTGAATGGGAACATTGGTTTTCCCTTACAGGTCCTTTGCATACATAGTATTGCTTCCAGTTTTGTATCTTTATGGGATTCCTGTATGTGTGAGCCTGTGTATCTGTCTCTATATGCATTTCCTGTGCTTTCTTTTTGACTGCTTGTCTTATTTGTACATTTTGTCCTATTCAGGTTTGTTTGTTCTATTCCATTTTATTGTATTGTATTCTATTTTCTTATAATTCTTTAGATGCCTGTTTGTTTTCTAAGGAGAGTCAGAAAGGGTGTGGATCACGATGGGAGAGGAGATGGGGAGGACCTGAGAAGAGCAGGGAGAGGGAAAGCCATAACAGAATTATATGACAAAAATATATTTTCACTGGGCAGTGAAGGTGCATGCCATCCCAACACTTGGGAGGCAGAGGCAGGTGGATCTATGTGAGCTTGAGGCCAGCCTGGTCTACAAGAGCTACTTCGATGGCAGGCTACAAAGCTACAGAGAAAC
>NW_026077742.1:0-1052 GCF_014885135.2 Alexandromys fortis
AGCAGCTTCTTTGACTAATGGATAGCCCTGTTACCTTGAAGGCAAATTCCATAATGAGTTTCTTCAATGCCCATCAACCTCTCTGAAGTAATTGGTGCTGCCAGAAGCAGATAACTTTTATTGTTGAGAAAGGTCTAAGTTCTTAAAATATTTTAAATGCCATATTCTGAAGGTCTTTGAAAGGTTGGAAGAATGCATATCCATCTGAAATATATCTGTGTACATCCAGAAAGCCTAAATGACATGACTACAGTTTGACTATTATAGATGACTATCTATCAATCCATAATTTTAAATTATACATTGCATTTTTAAGTAAGTTGTATAAACATAGTACCTTAAACAAGATTATATATATGTGTAACAAAATTGACCCTAAATTTGTATCAATAAACCAAAGTCCATACCAATAAAAAGTATTTATTCCTATATTGCATCTTCTTATTGTTTTGGAAATTTACTGTGAACATTAACCATTTATAAACAACCATTTTAAAATGAAAATAAATATTTATAAACAATCATTTTGTGAATTTTGGTTTTGCTTTCTCCAAACTGCTTCCTGCTGTTTGTTGTACAAAGGATTTTTAGGGTTCATGGATACTGTTTTGGTGGGATCTTGTTCTATCAATCCACATTAGCTTTGAAGGGATCCATAAATTCCGATCCTCTGTGGAAACAAAACCAGAACCTCTTTTGCAAATAACATATCAGGCTCAAATTTTGAAATCAAGATACCTTTAAAAGATATATATTGGTTCAACTTAGCAGCTCCCAGAATCAACTATTTCTCTGCTGTCAAGGAATTCAAAGAAAACATAATAATATGCATAATCCAGGATCTCTGTGTATTTTCTATCTTTACATGGCTATTTTCTATTACTTTCTAATATTTATTATCTTTACTGCTTTAATCTATGACAGTCTGTACTCCATCTTCTCTCTCTTAAGCCCATGTACATTTATCTAACACTGTGACCCATTCAGAGGTCTTTTTTTTTGACTAAATCTCTTATTATGTATCTGTAATCATTTTCTGACAACTTAATATA
>NW_026077743.1:0-1047 GCF_014885135.2 Alexandromys fortis
CTGAGGAAGTAGGTCTGAGCCAGGCCCCCTGCCAAAGCAAGCCCAAGGCAGCAACTTTAGCAGAAAGAGCTTCAAGCAAGCCATCTCTGTAGGTGCAGGCCCGAAGGACCCCTGGTATTGCAGACAACCCCCGGAAGTGCCAAGAGACCTCCAGGAACATGGAGTGACCAGCAGGGTGACTGGAACCGTGGCCCTGACTGCACCATGAGGAGCAACCATCTGAGCCTTGGATCCACTGGCACCTGGAAGACTGATCACCAGAGTCACAGACAGCCCCAACTACACCAATCAGAGGAAAGGATGGGTAGACAAGGTGGGAACACATGCAAGTGCACAAAGAACAACACGACACCAGTAAAAACCAGTCCTACAACAGCAAGACCTGAACAACCAAATATAGACGAAGCAGAAGAAAGTGACCTAAAATATAACTTTAAAAGAATGTTTGAGGCCCTTAAAGAGGAAATGAAAAATTCCCTCAAAGAAACGGAGGAAAAGACAAACAAAAAATTGGAAGACATCGACAAATCCCTTCAAGAAAACCAAGAAAAAGCAATCAAATATATGAAAGAAACTATTCAAGACTTGAAAACTGAAATAGAGACAATAAAGAAAATACAAGCCAAGGGAATTATAGAAACAGAAATCATGAGAAAACAATCAGGAACCACAAATGCAAGCATAAACAGCAGAATACAAAAGATGGAAGAAAGAATCTCAAGTGCTGAAGGTACAATGGAGGAAATAGACTCATCTGTCAAAGAAAGCATTAAATCTGACAAAAGCTTAGCACAACATATCCAGGAAATATGGGACACCAAGAAAAGACCAGACCTAAGAATAATAGGTATAGAAGAAGGAGAAGTTCAACTCAAAAGCACAGAAAATATATTTAACCAAAATCACAGAAGAAAATTTTCTCAACGTAAAGAAAGCTATGCCTATGAAGATACAAGAAGCTTACAGAACACCAAATAGACTGAATCAAAAAAAGAAAAAATAGTCCCCTTGTCACATAATAATCAAAACGCTAAACATACAGAATAA
>NW_026077744.1:0-1107 GCF_014885135.2 Alexandromys fortis
GTCCCATGTAGCTGGCACTTAATATGGTGTATTGACTCTTTTACCTAAAATTAAACAAGTCCTAATAAAAACTCTTAAAAGTCAAAAAATATCTTTAACTTCAACGTATATACGAGAAGCGCAAGAGCAGAATGTCTCTGACCACAGCCACGAGCCTTTGTCTCTGGTGAGCTTCTAAAATGTAATATGGAAAATAAACATGGTATTGAGGACGAGGGAACTATTATTGCTATTATCTGAAACAATGAACAACCAAAAAGTCCCAGACAATCGATTAATATTTCATTAGAATAAGAGGATTCAATACTGTTGGCTAGTCACAAAATACAGACAAAATACAGAGAGCAGGATACAGAGCCCAATAGATTTTGCATTTATCTCCCATAAAAACTAAGCAAGTTCTCATTTATGATAGCAATGGAGATGGGCAGTGTTTCAGAACAAGTGTAATTTAGGATGAGTAAATTCTCTGATGAAAATGCTAATTCTTTTAAAGAACACTAAGAGAAATGACAAGCCACAGAGAGAGTTTCTGTCTAAAAACAAAAGGCAATCTAAAACAGCAAAAGCCTGTGGATCTGTCTCGGTGTAGAGTGCAAGGCCTGGTTTAATCTCAAAGAGGAGGAGAGGGAGAAGGAGGTGGCAGCAGCAGAGGCGGCAGTGAAGGTAAGGCATGTTGTAAAGGTATCAACCGTCAAAGTAGAACTGCAAATGCCATGCCGTCTTATGCAATCTGATCTTTTCCCCACTGACATGTATGTGCCCACATGTGTGGTGAATGTGTGAGTACAGGTGTGGGTACATGTGCATGCGTGAATGATTACGGAGGCTTGAGGTTGATGTTGGATATCTAGATAGCTCTTCCATCTCATTCCCTGACTCAGATTTAATCAAATCCAGAGCTCACTGATATGACTAGCCTCATTATGCAGCTTGTTCTTGGGCAACCCTACGTCTGCCTTTGGGATGGGAATTACAGGTGACTGGCACGCCGCCATGTCTGACTGGAATTCCCCAGGTCCTGAGAATTTTAGATCTAAAGTCTAATCTTCATGTTTGTGTGGAAAGTGCTTCAACCACTGAGCCATGTCCCCAGTACAAACATTT
>NW_026077745.1:0-1047 GCF_014885135.2 Alexandromys fortis
TTATATTTTATTATAACCAAGGAAAACTATAATTATAAATATCTATTCTTCAACTCCATCAAAGACTGCAGAATGATATATTATTACCTAAGTAAACAGGAAGTGCATTGTAAGCAACTTCTAAAACTCAAGAATTGACAGACACATCTCACTGCCTGGACAGTCACCCAAAGTTCTGCTTTATCGTTGGAGCATTTATCTTCAGCCTATAGGCCCATAGTATCCAGCACACTTTTCCATGAAGTAGAAAATCTGAAGATCTCTTCTGCCTTGTGATGGCAAAGTCCATCAGTTGTTCTATTCTGTGTCCTGCAGAATGTCTAACAAACTGTTTTATGAAGCAGGAACCCCAAAGGATCATTTCAATTTTAGGTAAGTTCAGCAGTAATTTCTCTGGGGGTCCTGCATGTTCAGTTCACGCAGCATACCATCAAGCAGTCCAGACAAGAGCAGTTTCTTTCTCAAATGACTAACAAACTCCACAAGGAGACTCTTCAATGTTCACTATCCTCTTGAAGTAAACTGGTGGTGCCAGAAGCAGATGTATCTCATGTCATGAAAAGTCCTAAATTCTTAAACATTTTAAATACCATATTCTGTTAGTCTTTGAAAGATTTGAAGAATATCAATCAATCTGAAATATATCTCTTTACATCTAGAAAAGCTAACCAACATGACTACAAGCTTGACTATTATAGACCAATATCAACCTATATTTCTTAATTATATATTACATTTTTAAATAAGCTGTACACACAATACTTTAATCAAGAGCAGAAACACACATATAACAAAATTGAGCTAAAACTTGTATCAATAGAGTAAGATCCATACCAATGCAAATCTCTATAGCATATCCCCCTTTAAATGTGAAAAGACATTTATAAACCATCATTTAGGGAATTTGGGTGTAGTTTTCTCCTAACTGCTTCCTGCTTTTTGTTAGGCCAAGTAATTTTTAGGGGTATTCAGAGTGACCTTTTGAGGGGGTCTTGGTCCATCAAACCTCATTGATCTGGAAGTATTCCACAGGTTCTCATCCTCTGT
>NW_026077746.1:0-1071 GCF_014885135.2 Alexandromys fortis
TAAATGAATACAGTTTGTGTGTTGTTATTTCGGGCATGAGCTAGCCAAGCGGCCGGGGTGTTGGGGACGCAGCCCCGCTGCTCATATTTCAACAAGGAATGACAAGGATCAAAAGAACAACTAAAATCAAATATTGGAGAGGATGTGGGGGAAAAGGAACCCTATTCATGTGACATGATAGAGGGAGTGCAAACATGTCCAACTATTTTGTAAATCAAAGAGGAAATTACACTTGCTTTTTAAAAAATGTCATTTAGAATCTTTTACTGTGATTATTATCATTTAATAGTGGAAAATACTAACATTTATATTAGATTTTTGCCTTCAGAATGATTTTCTCAATAATAATTAGTCTGATTTAACAATTACTTTCAGTTTTCAGTTTAATAAATATTTCCCAAGAACCTCTTTCTAAAATAAAATTCAAAATGTTCTGTGACTTCAATAGAGATTTATTCTAATTTCCAGGTAAATATTTTGCTTTAAAATTTTCAAAGTTTTGGCTTTCATTTTGAGAGAACAGTGTTCTTTGTAACAACAATGAAAGAACATCTCAAAATGACATTTTGAAATCATAAAAGAAAGGCACATCTTTGTTATTTTTAGCCTATTAAAATATAAATCACACATGAAAAGAAAAGACAATATTTAATAATTTTTCTGACACATATTACAAATCTTTAGTCATAGGATTGCATATCAGAGGAAACTATTTTGATATAGTTAATGTGGTATTATTTCTTTATTTGTGATGATGTTTGTATTAATTCATCATTTAAATTAAAAAGTTTAATTCCTGAAATCAACTAACATGACTCTATCCCTGGAATCACTTTGTGGCTAATGTCTACAGAAATGTTGGATGGAATTTGAAGACATAGTATGGGGAGCATTTCTAGAGATGTGACACTCATTGTATTTTCACTTGTATTTTTTATTTCTTTTCATCCTGAATATATTCTAAATATGCATAAACTGTATTATAGTTGACTAGTGTTTGACTTTGGTCAGTGCTAGTTTCCCTCAAATACTCCTGCTGAGTGAGCCTCAAATAACATGTTCAGCATTATA
>NW_026077747.1:0-994 GCF_014885135.2 Alexandromys fortis
TAACCCTAAGCCGAAAACTAACCCCAAACCTAACCCTAACCCTCAACCTCACCCTCATTCTCATCCTCACCCTCACCGTCACCATCACCGTAAATCTAACTCTAAACCTAACCATAACCCTCACCCTATCCCCTAACCCTAACCCTAACACTAACTGTAAACCCTAACCCTAACCCTAACCCCAAATTAAACCCTAACCCTAAAGCTAACCCTAAAACTAAAGCTAAAACTAACCCTAACCCTCACACTCATTCTCACCCTCACACCCACCCTCACCGTAACCCTAACTCTAACCCTAACAATAACCCTAACCCTAACCCTAAAATTAACCCCAAACCCTAAACCTAACGCTAAAACAAACCCTAATCCTAACCCTAACCCTCACACTCATTCTCACCCTCATTCTCACCCTCACCCTCACCGTAACCCTAACCCTAACACTCACCTACACCCTAACCCTAACCCTAAACCCTAAACCTAACCCTTAACCCTAACCCGAAAACTAACCCTAAACCTAATCCTAACCCTCATCCTCATTCTCAGCCTAAACCTCACCCTCACCCTCACCGTACCTCTGACTCTAACCCTAACCCTAAACCCAACCCTAACCGTAACCCCTAACCCTAACATTAACACTAACCCTAAACCCTAAGCCTAAGCCTAACCCTAACCCTAACCCTAATCCCAAACCCTAACCCTAACCCTAACCCTAAAACTTACCCTAAACCTAACCTAACACTCACACTCATTCTCACACTCACCCTGACCCTCACCCTCACCGGAATCCTAACCCTAACCCTAACCCTAACCCTAACCCTAACCCTAACCCTAAGGCTAACCCTAAACCCTTACCGTAACCTTAACCCTAACACTAACCCTCACACTCACCCTCATTCTCACCCTCATCCTAATCCTCACCATAACTCTAACTCTAACTCTAACCCTAAACCTAACCCTATCCCTAACCCCTAAACCTAACACTAACACTAACCCC
>NW_026077748.1:0-1067 GCF_014885135.2 Alexandromys fortis
TCCTCTCCTCTCCTTTCCTTTCCTTTCTTTTCTTCACCCCTTTATTCTCACTCCTTCTTAATATCACTTTAATTCTTTCTTCCTCCTGTCTCTCCCTGTTGCTCTCCAACTCCTCTTATTATTTATTTATTTATTTTGCATCCTGGCTGCAGTTTCCCCTCCCTCCACTCCTCCCTTTGGTTCCGACAATCCTTTCTCCCCCTCTTCTATGAACTAGTCATTTACTGTGATAAAGATAACATTGAAAAAATGAATAAGCTATTTCAGTTGTAAGGAAAAAGTGGAAAAACATAAAAAGTTGTAAATGAAAACTAAGTTAATATGACAAGTGGAAAAATGCAGGGTTGATTATGACATAAAAAAAGGGGTGCAGTCAAGATATCTGTGTGTTCTAAACAATTTACAGTATTAAAAATAGTATTCTAGTTTGACGATTAAAAACAAATGTGGATTTTAGAGTTATTATGGAAAAGTATCAGAAATATGTGACTGTAGAGAGGAAAATACATTCTGAAAATAAACCAGCATTACATATATGCAAAAGAAACAAAATTCTGCATATGACATATATTTAAAAATGAACAATAGCTTTATTAGTTAGGGCTATTATTTCTGTGATAACATAACCTGACCAAAGGGAACTTGGAGATGAAAGGGTTTATTTGTGTTACAATTCCTGAGTCACAGTCTATAGAGTGAAACTAAGATAGAAACTAAAGGCAAGAAGAAGCCTGGAGAAGGCATAGGCAGATGCAGAGGATTGCTGCTTTTCACTTGCTCATCGTGACTTGCTTAGGTTTTGCTTTTATAAAATCCAAGACAAGGAGCCATGGGATGTCCTCTCCACCATGGTCATGACCTTCCCTATGGGTCATTAAGAAAATGCCTTACAGGCTTTACTGTTTAGAGCCTGATCTTCTGGAGGCTTTTTTTAAATTTTCTTAATTTTTCAATCTAATTTTCTCAAATGATACTATAAAACTAACCAATACAATATCTTAGAGATAGGAGAGTCAAATCTGTAGCTAGAAGGAGAAAGGATTACATATATGTAAAAAGATCATTTT
>NW_026077749.1:0-1108 GCF_014885135.2 Alexandromys fortis
ATTCCCAGCAACCACATGGTGGCTCACAACCATCTGTAATGAGGTCTGGTGCCCTCTTCTGACCTGCAGACATACACACAGACAGAATATTGTATGCATAATAAATAAATAAATATTTTTAAAAAATGTTTGCATATATAATTAAGTATCTTGGAGAGGAAATCCCAAGTCTAAATCTAAAGTTTGTATTGTATTCATATACAGATAACTTTTTTAGCTTTTTTATTTTGTTTTTATAGAACTATTTATTTTTCTCTGCTCCCCTCCTTGCCTTTCCCTTCCCCTTCTACCCTCTCCCACGACTCCCATACTCCCAATTTACTCAGGATATCTTGTCTTTTTCTACTTCCTATGTAGATTAGATCCATGTAAGTCTCACTTAGGGTCCTCATTGTTGTCTAGGTTCTCTGGGATTGTGGTTTCTAGGCTGGTTTTCTTTGCTTTATGTTTAAAAACCACTATAGGTGAGTACATATGATAGTTGTCTTTCAGGGTTTGGGTTACCTCACTCAATATGATGTTTTCTCTCTCCATCCATTTGGGAATTAGCTCTTGTAGACCACGCTGGCCTTGAGTATCACTTTTCCACAGATCCCTCTCTTGTCAATCCCATCAGAGAAACTGCTGCTCTTCCTGACCCTTTAGTATTTTTATTCTTATAATTTAAGAAAGTTAAAATACATACATAGAATGAATATATGTATGCATTATGTCTCTCCCACTAGAACCCAAATCAACTCTTTATTGACCATGGACTTTACTTCCTGAATTTAAAATGATGAGTGGCACAGAGCGTGCATTCAGTAAAGGCATAGTTTTCAAAATACTGTTTTGCCTTGCTTTTTTGAGATATAGCCCAGACTGACTTCAAACTTGCTGTGTAGCAGAGGCTGCTCTTGAACTCCTGATCTTCCTGCCTCTATCCCCTCCCTCCAAGTGTTAGAATTATATGTGTGTCACTGATATTTTTAACTAAGTCTCTATGGCTCTATGTTGTGGGGGTTTCTGTCCTGCCTGGTTCCTGCAATTGTTAAGTCCCAAAGAAATCACACAGAGGTCTACATTAGTTATAAACTGATTGGCCCATTAGCTCAGGCTTCTTATTAAC
>NW_026077750.1:0-1127 GCF_014885135.2 Alexandromys fortis
AGAGAGAGAGAGAGAGAGAGAGAGAGAGAGAGAGAGAGAGAGAGAGAGAATTAAAAAATAAAAGCCCTGACATGACATTATAAGATAAGGAACCCCCTCAAAGATGCTATTGAGTTTGTTTTCTGTTGACCATTTCTGTAGGTCATCTAGTACTGCATGCAGCCTGCCCTTAAGAATAGTTTGTTTCCCTAGTGACACTCCCCTTGGAAGAAACTAAATTTTCATTTGCAAGTTGTTATCAATTAGAGATTGCTTATGAGTTAGAGCCCCATCTGGTGCAGATCCATGCAAATTCTGTGAGTTAATATACATGCTAATCTTGATGACTTAGAGATCTTTGTTTCTTCTGGCTCTTCCATTCTTTATGCCTCCTCTTCTGTGGGGGATTCCCTGAGTCCTGAGGGAAGATTTCTGGTGGAGAAACATCCAATACAGGGCTGAGTATTCCAAGGTTCCTCATTCTCTGCGTAATGTCTGGCTGTGGGTCACTGTATTCATTCCTGTCTGCTGTAGGAGAAAGCTTCATTGATGGTGGCTGAACAAGGTCCTGATCTTTATGTGTATAACAGAATGTCATTAGGAGTCATTTTATTGCTCTATTCTTTTTAGTACAGTAGTTTTTGAGTTTCCCTTAGATCACTGGGCTATCTAGCCTCAGAAGACCAAATCTTTGAATTACAGGCTTAGGTTAAGAAGAAGAATCCCAAGTCAATGACACAACAGATCTCAAAATGACTATAGAAGAAAACTTTTTCAAACTAAGGAAATATATAACCATATATGTACAGGAAGCACACATAATACCAAATAGATAATACTAGAAAAGAAAATCCCCATGGAATATTATATTATAGTAAAAACACTAAGTATATACAACAAAGAATGTACTTGAACATTGTGAGAGAAAACACATGAAACATATATAAAGGAAAATCCACAAAATAACAGCTGATTTCTCAATGGTTCAACTAACCAAAAGAAAGAAAAAGAGGATACAAATTAGCAGAATCATAAATGAACATGAAAACATTACAATGTTGAAATAAGAAGCGGCGGGGCTGCGTCCCCAACACCCCGGCCGCTTGGCTAGCTCATGCCCGAAATAACAACACACAAACTGTATTCAT
>NW_026077751.1:0-1106 GCF_014885135.2 Alexandromys fortis
TAAGAAAGGTTAATGGTATGACCACAAATGCTAAGCTATGCAAACAAACAATAATAGCAAGTACAAACGGCTGGTGTTTATGGAGTGCTTGGTGTCTGGAGTTCCTTGCCTAGTATTTATAAAAGTACTTCTGTTTTGAAACATTTGCATGAAATTTTCCTCACTCCTTTCACCCTGTCAACAAATGAGGAAGCAGGGTCGGTGAGAGGTGGTCATTCCACAGGAAGGAGACATTCACGTATGTCGCATGTCACATATGTTGCGTGCTGTGTGGGGACCAGCATGTCCACTCAGACCTGAAGGACTCCAGGGTTTATCACTGAAATTTTTCTGAATGAGCAGAGAGAGCACTCAAGAAGAAAAGAGCAAGAAAATGGAAGATGCTGCAATGTGCTTTGCAGAGACGCTTTTTCCTGAAGGTGTTTGCTCAGTTGGCTCATGTTCCAGGAAACATGTCTAAGTATGGGGAAGTCTAGACCATGGCCAGGGCCAGGGGTGAGGCCAGGTATTGCAAGCTTCAAGCAAGTGGAAGAAAGGAAGCCACAGGGATTCAGAATTTTAAGCATTTCAGAGTTACAAACTTCAAAACATTATTTTCTGAGTCCTGAATACTCACCAGAATGCTCTAAAACATGTTCCACTGTGTTTTTAACTAATAGCCTCATTAGGGTATTCATTTTGGTATTCGATTTTGTTTGCCTCTGTTTTCTTTTGCATTTTTTTATTTTGTTTTGAAATGGGAGCTAGCTCTATACCCAAGGTTATTCTCAAATGCTATCATGCTCTTATGGAATATTATTTTAATAACTTGACAAAGATATGTTACATTTGTTTTTATGGTGGAATATTACTTTAACTATGTGAAGGTGTGTTATATTTGTTTATACTGCAGAATATTACTTTAACTGTGTGAAGGTGTGTTACATTTGTTTATACTGCAGAATATTTAACTATGTGAAGGTGTGTTATATTTGTTTATTCTGCAGAATATTACTTTAACTGTGTGAAGGTGTGTTACATTTGTTTCTTCTGCCTTTGTTAACGAGACAAGGATTTGTTTCACTTTGCTTTCCTAAGACACCTGATTGGTCTAATAAAGAGCTGAA
>NW_026077752.1:0-992 GCF_014885135.2 Alexandromys fortis
GCATCTAAATATCATGACCAGATGGAGGTGGGAATTTTGCCAGCTCTCCATGGAGATCTTGAAGCTTCTCAGTCTGATCAAAGGACTGTGGAAATGACCAAGTTTGCAGAAGGGGCTCTAGAAAATGTATCAGTTGCTCAAAGAACTACAAAACTTTCAACTTGTTCTCAGGAGGCTAATAAATCTTCTCTACCACACCAAGGTCATTTATTATATTCAGCACATGTCAAAGAGGCTTTGATGCCTGCTCTGTCTGATCAGGAAACTGAATAATCATTGTTATCCCCCTCAGAAGATACAGAACATCCACCATCTTCAGTTAGTGTTCAGATGCAGGAACCTTCTCTATGTATCCTAGGGCCTCAAAACATCTCCTGACTTGCTCCAGAGCCTTTAGAACATTCGTCCCTACAAAATGCAACTCAAGCCACTTCCCACTGTCATCAAGAGGTGGTGGGATCTTTGCTATCTGTACAAGGGTGTTTGGGAAAGTCTCCATCTGATCATGGTTCTCTGGGACCACTGGCATCTACACTAGGAGCTGGGGGACCTTCCCTATCTGAAGCAGATACTATACAGCTATCTGCTTCTGCACCAGTGACCAATGCACATTTGAACACTTCCCTTGGGCCTTCGGCATCTAAATATCATGACCAGATGGAGGTGGGAATTTTGCCAGCTCTCCATGGAGATCTTGAAGCTTCTCAGTCTGATCAAAGGACTGTGGAAATGACCAAGTTTGCAGAATGGGCTCTAGAAAATGTATCAGTTGCTCAAAGAACTACAGAACTTTCAACTTGTTCCCAGGAGGCTAATAAATCTTCTCTATCTGACCAAGGTCATCTATTACATTCAGCACAGGTCAAAGAGGCTTTGATACCTGCTCTGTATGATCAGGAAACTGAAGAATCATTGTTATCCCCCTCAGATGATGCAGAACATCCACCATCTTCAGTAGTGTTCAGATGCAGGAACCTTCTCTATCTATCCTA
>NW_026077753.1:0-1050 GCF_014885135.2 Alexandromys fortis
AAGAGCAGGCAATGCTCTTAACCACTGAGCCATCTCTCCAGCCCATAAAGTTATTTTTTGTTGCTACTTGATAAGTGTAATTTTGCTACTGTTACGAATCATAACGTAAATATCTGATATGCAGGATATCTGATATGTGACCCCTCCTGTGGAAGGGTCGTTCGACCCCTAAAGGTTCTCGACCCACAGGTTGTGAATAGTTACCGCAGCAGCAACAAGGGACTTGTTAGGAAGTTCAGATTCTCCAGCCACCTCCTAAATCAGAAGATCTGGGGACAAGACACACCAATCTGTTTTGTGTGTTGAGCCCCGGCCAGCCTACATCTCACAATTGTCCTGCCTCAGCAACAGAAGGGATGGAATTACATGTATGTTCTATAAGCCTGGCAAACCGTTTGTTCCCAAAAGATAATTTTATTGGCTGGGGCTATAACTCAGTTGGTAGACTGCTTGGCTAGCATGTATGAAACCCTCAGTTTTAACCCAGCACTGCAAAAGGCTGGTGTGGCAGGGCACACCTGTAATCCCAGAATTCAGAGGTCTAGGCTGGAGGACCAAAGTAATTCTTGGTTACACAGCAAATTGGAGGCCAGCCTGGGCTACAGGAGACCTTGTCTTAACAAACATAAACAAACAAAGATTTTGAGATAGAGTTCACACGCGCACACACACAGTTCACCTGATGAGAACATTAGCGATCGTAGAGAGGTGTACAACCATTGCTATGACTTATTTACAGCGCATTTCTCTGGTCTCAGTAAGTTCCCTGGTGTCTCTGTGCAGCTCATCCCTCTCCATTCCCTAGCCATAACTAATCAACTGTGTCTGCATAGATTTGCTTTTTTTGGAAGGCCTTTGGATCGAGACCTTTATTTAGCATGCTGTTTGTTTAGCTTTGCTAACTGCTTTATTGAGATAGAATTTACACGCCATGCAACTCATCCATGTAAAACACACAAGTCTGTGGCTTTTAGTACATTCACAGGTGTGCGACCACCATCAGCATCAATTTTAGAATGTTTCGTTGCCTCTTCCTAAAGCCTTCATCCA
>NW_026077754.1:0-1119 GCF_014885135.2 Alexandromys fortis
GGTTTCTCTGTGGCTTTGCAGCCTGTCCTGGAACTAGCTCTGTAGACCAGGCTGGTCTCGAACTCACAGAGATCCGCCTGCCTCTGCCTCCCGAGCGAGTGCTGGGATTAAAGGCGTGTGCCACCACCGCCCGGCCCGAATTATTTTGTTTTTAAATGTGCCCGGGTGTTTTGCCTGCATGTATGTCTGTGTGTCATGAGTTATGCAGCGTCTGAGAAGGTCAGAAGGCATTAGATGCTCTAGGCTGGCATAACAGGTGGTCGTGAGCCACCATGTGGGGGCTGGGTTTGACCCCCCATCCTGTGGAAGAGCAACCAGGGCTCTCAACCACTGGGCCACCTCTCCAGCCCCTTGCTGTGCGTTTTAATGGAAGTATTGCAGACTAAAACCAGTCTCTCGTTGTGCTTCAGGCTCACCTGAAGTTCTCTGTGTAACTCAGGCTGCTTTGGACTCGCATTTCTCCTGCCTCAGTTCTTCAAGTGCTGCGATTATGGAATTTCTCGGCCGTGATCGGACCAAGCCCGTATAAGCTCATCTAAGCTATTTTCTTATGTAGTAGAAATAAATAAAAGTATGGCTAGCTCTTCCCACCAGCAGAGTAATTAACCGGATGCCAAGTACTGATGGAAAAACCACTCTTGCCGGCTCTGAACCCGACGGACTTCTTTCTTGCCACCGTTCGCTCGCTCTACAGTGCGACAACGGCTTGCAGAGTTGACACTGTGTTAGGCCCCAGAAGGAGGCGCGGTGTGACCTGAGCCAGCCTTCCAGTTCCACGGGCTTTTAGTCCCTTGATTTTTTGTCGGCTTTAAAAATCGCCGCTTCTAAAAGTCACACACGCTGGGCTACAGATTGTGAGTCTCCCACCAGCACCGCGGTAGACTACATCTCTCCCGGTTATGATGTCCCCCTGACAATGGTTGCCTAGGTGACCGCTCTGCGACTCACAGGCCAGCGTCTTCATTGAAAACACTGACTCTTCGTTCCAGTCTTGCAGCTATGCGATGGGTGATGTTGGGGACCCAACACCCTGTCCTAGACAATGCTAACACTTCTCTCTCTCTCTCTCTCTCTCTCTCTCTCTCTCTCTCTCTCTCTCTCTCTCTCTCTCTCTCCTCT
>NW_026077755.1:0-1048 GCF_014885135.2 Alexandromys fortis
AAAAAAAGAAAGAAAGAAAGAAAGAAAGAAAGAAAGAAAGAAAGAAAGAAAGAAAGAAAAAGGAAAAAAGAAAAGCACTGTGTTTTGGAGAATTCAAGGTACCTGTCCAAGAATTAGGGTTCAAGCTCAAACTTTTTTTTTTTTTTTTTTTTTTTGAGACAGGGCTTTCTGTGTAGCTTTTGGAACCTGTCCTGGAACTCACTCTGTAGACCAGGCTGCCCTCAAACTCACAGACATCGCCTGCCTCTGACTGTCTTATGAGTACTGGAATTAAAGGCGTAAGCCACAACTACCCAGACAAACTTATTTTTACTTTAAGTCTGATATACATTTAGAGGAGAAATTTAATACTCTCTCCAATCACACAGTCATATACACACACTAAAGATTATATATTATATACTCTATATATATTATATATATGTGTGTGTGTATATGCACATAGAAGTGGTGTGGTGTGGCCCAGGCAGGCTTTGAACCTGTAATCCTCATCCTCCTGACTGACGAACTGTAACCTGCACCACCAGCCCAGCTGTAGACATAACTAAAGTCTAAAGCCAGCTACACTGCTGAGTAACTGTATTGTAGTCTCAGCTACTTGGGATGCTGAGGCGGGATGGTCACTTGATCTCACAAGGATGGAGACAGTCTGGGTAACACGGAAAATCCATTTTTAAAAAAATCGAGGGGCTTGAGAGATGGCTCAATGGTTAAGAGCACGGGCTGCTCTTCCAGAGGACCTGGGTTCAATTCCCAGCACCCACATGGCAGTTTACAACTGTCTGTAACTCCAGTTCCAGGGAATTTGACACTCTCATACAGACATACATACAGGCAAAAACACGAATGAACATGAAATCAAAATAAATTGCCGGGCGGTGGTGGCGCTCGCCTTTAATCCCAGCACTCGGGAGGCAGAGGCAGGCGGATCTCTGTGAGTTCGAGGCCAGCCTGGTCTACAAGAGCTAGTTCCAGGACAGGAACGAAAAAAAAAAAAAGCTACGGAGAAACCCTGTCTCGAAAAACCCCCCCCCCCCCCCCAAAAAAA
>NW_026077756.1:0-1025 GCF_014885135.2 Alexandromys fortis
TTTCTTCATCCATTCTACCATTGAAGGACATCTAGGTTGTTTCCAGTTTCTGGCTATTACAAATAATGCTGCTATGAACATAGTTGAACAAATGCTTTTGTAATATGAACAGGCATCTCTTGGGTATATTCCCAAGCATTGTATTGCTGGATCCTGGGGTAGATTGATCCCAAATTTCCAGAAAAACCACCACACTGATTTCCAAAGTGGTTGCACAAGTTTGCATTCTCACCAACAATGGATGAGTGTACCCCTTACTCCACAATTTCTCCAGCAAAGGCTATCATTCGTGTTTTTGATTTTAGCCATTCTGAAACGTGTAAGATGGAATCTCAAAGTTGTTTTGATTTGCATTTCCCTGATCGCTAAGGAGGTTAAGCATGACCTTTAGTGTCTTTTGGCCATTGGAACTTCTTCTGTTGAGAATTCTGTTTAGTTTAGTGCCCCACTTTTTCATTGGATTAATTAGCATTTTAAAGTCTAGTTTCTTGAGTTATTTATATATTTTGGAGATCAGACCTTTGTCTATTGCAGGGTTGGTGAAGATTTTCTTCCAGTCAGTAGGTTACCTTTTTGTCTTAGTGACAGTGTCCTTTGCTTTACAGAAGCTTCTCAGTTCAGGAGGCAATTATATGTAGGAAGCAGTCTCCTGTGGTCAAATGTTGTAGAGTACTTCCCACTTTCTCTTCTATCAGGTTCATTGTGTTCAGATTGATATTGAGGTCTTTGATCCATTTGAACTTGAGTTTTGTGCATGGTGATAGATATGTATCTCTTTTCATTTTCTACAGGTTCATATCTTGTTGTGCCAACACCATTTGTTGAAGATGATTTTTTCTTCCCTTGTATACTTTTAGTTCCTATATTGAAAATCAGGTATTCATAGGATTGAGGGTTATAATCTGGGTCTTCTATTCAATTCCATTGGTCGACTTCTCTGTTTTTATGCCAATACCAAGCTGTTTTCAATAATGTAGCTCTGTAATAGAGTTTGAAGTCAGGGATGGTAATGCCTCCAGAAGTTC
>NW_026077757.1:0-1035 GCF_014885135.2 Alexandromys fortis
GTTGCAGATAGTCTCAGAAAGAAAGAATCTCTCTCTCTCTCTCTCTCTCTCTCTCTCTCTCTCTCTCTCTCTCTCTCTCTCTCTCTCTCTCTCCTCTCCCTCCCTCCCTCCCTCCCTCTCTTTCTCCCTCTCCCTCTTCCTCCCCCTCTCTGCATCTATCTATTGCCTACATAACCTTGGGGTGAGGCCATGTGAATCTTGGAGCTTTCTGAGCTCCTGTGCAGTCTGAATTATGTGAACTGTCTGAGTCTCTTAAGCTTTCCCCAAAAGGAGTGTCTGGGGTTAGAGGACAGCTAAGAAACATTAAATAGCATTTCGAAAGCTAGGGCTAGGGTGCTGTCGAACAGTAGACTGATTCCTAGTGTGTGCAAGCCCCGATTTCATCTCTAGTGCCTCATACAATAAGAGAAGAAGAAAAGCTATTCTTGCAGAGTGTATTGGCACACACCCAGTCTCAACACATGGGAAGCTCAGGTAGGGAGACCATATTCTCAAGCAGCCGGTGTATATGGTAAAACTTTGTCTAAATGAAAAGGGTTCATGAAATGTCTCAGGAGATAAAGGCAGAGTTCTATCCTCAGAATCCACATGGCACCAAGAAGAAACTGACTCCTGCGTGTTTCCTTCTGACCGCTAGACACTCAGTAGCACACACCTGCCCGTAAACACACACAGTCAAAATAAATGATAAAAATTCTTAAATAATAAAATAAATAAAGCACTTAATGTTTACCTCTATGTAGAAAATACATGGCCCTCTAATGAACAGAGATAGAACCATCCAAAATCACAATGCTTACCTGTTTGCGAAGGCATGTAATAAGCTAGTTTTTTCTGGATATGATTTTAAATTCTGGGTGTTACAGGGTGTGGACGAAGGAGTAAATATGCTTACATCCCAATGTAAGCATTCCTTTGCTGTCTGTCGTTGTAGTGAAGCATCTGAGCTTTATTGTCTTGTGTCCTAAAAAGTAGGTGAGAATTTAGACTGCAGCTGGAGACGCAGCTCAGGGGAAGTGTTTACCCTACAAGCAC
>NW_026077758.1:0-999 GCF_014885135.2 Alexandromys fortis
CTAACCATAGCTCCAACCCAAACCCTTACCCTAAACCTAACCCTAAACCCAACCCCAACCCTAACCCTAACACCAACCCCAACCCCAACCCTAAACTAAACCCTAACCCTAACCCTAACCATAAACCCAAACCTAACCCTAACCCTAACCCTAAATCTAATCCTAACCCTAGCACGAACCCCAACCCTAACCCTAACCCTAACCCTAATCCTAACCCAAACCCTAATATTAACCCTAACCCTAACCCGAAGCCGAACCCGAACCTGAACCCAAATCCTAACCCTAACCCTACCCCAACCCAAACCCTTACCCTAACCCTAACACCAACCCCAACCATAAACCTATAACTAAACTTAAACCCTAACCCTAACCATAATCCAAACCTAACCCTAACCATAACACATCCATAACCCTAACCCAAACCACAAACCCAACCCTAACGCTAACCCTAACCCTAACCCTAACACTAGCTACAACCCCAACCCTAACCCTAACCCTTGCCCTAACCCTAACCCTAACACTAATCCCTAACCCCAACCCCAACCCTAACACTAACCCCAGCCCTAACCCTAACCCTAACCCTAATCCTAACCCTAATCCTAACCCTAACCCTAAATTAGCCCTAACCCCAACCCTAACACGAACCTGAATCCAAACCCTAACCCTAAACCTAGCCCCAACCCCTACCCTAACCCTAACCCCAACGCCAACCATAAACCTAACACTAATCTTAACCCATAACCCTACCCTAACCCAACCCTAACCCTAACCCTAACCCATCCGTAACCCTAACCCTAACCACAAACCCAACCCTAACGCTAACACTAACCCTAACCCTAACCTTAGCTACAACCCCAACCCTAACCCTAACACTAACACTAACACTAATCCCTAAACCCAACCCTAACCCTAACCCTAACACCAACCCCAACACCAACGCTAACCCTAATGCTAACCCCTAACCCTAACCCTAACCCATCCCTAAAACTAACCCTAACC
>NW_026077759.1:0-1105 GCF_014885135.2 Alexandromys fortis
GTTCGAGACCAGCCTGGTTTACAAGAGCTAGTTCCAGGACAGGCTCCAAAGCCACAGAGAAACCCAGTCTTGAAAAACCAAACAAAAACAAAACTGAATAGTGAGTCCCTATCTCAAAAAATTAAAATCTGGGCACAGTGGCATTCAGTTATAATCACAGCCCTGGGGATGTAGAGACAGCAGGATCCCTGAGGCTTGTTCCCTAGTCAGTCTAGACTCGTTGGTAAGCTCTGAGTTCCAGTGTCTCAAAAATAAACGTGGACAATAGCCAAGGAATGAGGAATGGCCCCCAAGACTGGTCTCTGGCCTCCACACGCATGCCCACACATGCACATGCTCACACATGCACCCATATTAACCCATGCATACATTTGTACCATATACATATATTCATGTCTACAGAGTTAATAAACAAGTTTTTTAAAATAAAGAAACAAATAGAAAAATAAGTAAAAAGCAGAGTTTCAGTCCGTGAAAAGAATGACACATAACATAGGTTTCATTATAAATAGCCCAGAAAACACACAGGCAAGAGGAGAAAAGGCTGAGGATATAGATTTCCTATATTGCAAACCTTTTCAGAGCTGTTGGAAATAAGAGGAGCAGAGGCAAAGGAGACTAAGTAGAATGGATACTCACAAAAGGAAGTAGAAATATTACCTAGAAGAGCCACCAGATCAGCCATTGGTTCATTCAGGATGCCACCAAAGGTCCCAGAATGAAAATCTTGATCTCTACACTTTACCTATAAAAGCAAATAAGAGAGCAGAGATTTATCTATGCCCGATGGCATCCTCAGGATTCAGGTGGGTCACCTCCAGACCTGACCTCACACCTCATGTTGCTCAGTCACATGACTTGGAGACTCTACCTTTTTCTGTTTTTAACTGACTTCATTCCCTACTGTTCCACCCAATTCAAATTTTATCCAAGATGACCAGAAATTCCTTGCCTGAATTATTACTATTGATATGGCTGGCTTACTCTTGGCTTTATGCCATGCTATGGGTCACTTTTATGGAGAATGTTTCCTCTCTTCATTTCAGGGAAATGTTCTTTCCTTTCTCTTATCACTTGGGTGAAAGTCCCTTGATGCCTTTTTTAA
>NW_026077760.1:0-1105 GCF_014885135.2 Alexandromys fortis
AGGTGGGTGGTCCTTGGACTTCCCACAGGGCAGGGAACCCTGATTGCTCTTTGGGCTGACGAGGGAGGGGGACTTGATTGGGGAAGGGGGAGGGATATGGGAGGCGGCGGTGGGGAAGAGACAGAAATCTTAAATAAACAAACAAACAAACAAATAAATAAAAATAAAAGTTCATCATTGTTTCACAGGCAAAAAAATAAAATTTTTATTGGAAAATAAGTTTCACTTGGTTGTGAAATAAGTTTTTGTTGACTGAGGTTTCTGTCCCACCCAGTCCTAAAGCTGTTCACTTCCAAAGAAATACACAGAGGTCTACATTAGTTATAAATTGATTGGCCTATTTACTCAGGCTTCCTATTAACTCTTACATCTTATATTAGCCCATTATTCTTGTCTGTGTTAGCCATGTAGCTTGGTATCTATTTTGGCGAGACAGTTACATCTTTCTTGCTTTGTGTCTGGCTTTCTCCGTGTTTGGCTGACAACTGCAGACTGAAACTTCCCTCTTTCCAGAGTTCTCATTGCCCCACCTCTACTTCCTGCCTGGCTACTGGCCAATCAGCATTTATTTAAAATACAAGTGACAGGGTACAGATCATTGTACCACAATACATCCCCTTTTAAACAAGAAGTCTGAATTGTACTCCTTTGTTTAGCTTCTCTACTGACCATTATCCATAACAAGTTGTAACCAACATTCTAAACAAAGGCAAACATCCATAATCCATTTTTTCGGGGGGGGGGGAATGTGGACATAGTTTTACAGGCCCCTTCCTGCTGATTGTGGCACTGATAATCTTATGGGGACCTAAAGAAAATTTAGAATTATAATCAAGTCCTAACTGGAGTATCCTGTGAGACTTGATCATCTCGGACAGCAGTCTTTGAACTGTTCTGGATGTAAAACTCAGACATCTGGGCCATTCCTCCTATTGGAGATTTCTCAGCAGGACTTCCTTAGTTAAGCATGATTTTTCTTAATGCAGAATGAATCAACAGTCTCTCATTTCCTGTGTAAACAAAACCAAAACCTCTTCTCTAAAGTAACATATTTTTGACTTAAGTTTTAAAGGCAAAGCATATAATATATGTATATATTTTTATA
>NW_026077761.1:0-1105 GCF_014885135.2 Alexandromys fortis
GTTTTACTTTTCATGTATTTGTCACCTGGTGTCATATTGCCCATCTGGCACAACTGTGCTTTTCTCAAAAAGAAAACAGAAACTTTAAGGCACACCAGGCCTTAAGGTTGGCTGGGAACCTGTAATGCCTCCTTGAACAGCTTGTTAGAGGCCTGTTCTTTGATATGGGAATTGGCCTAGAGACTGGTTGTGAATCAGGGGTGGCTTCTTTGTAATGGTTTGGAGCTACATATCTGGACAACCCTAATGAACAATGTGTGCCCTAGCATCCTAATCTCTACCAGCCCTGATTTACATACACTTAATCTTTTGAGTGTTTTAAACATAGTCTTCCATCAGCTAAATTCTACTTTGTGAGACTTAACTATTTCCCAAGCATTAGTAAATCCTTTATATCTCTAATTCTACTCTTGTACATTAAGACAGTGCTACACAACACGTGAGATGCCTTTGATAACCTCCACAAACCTAAATATAAATGGAGATTATTTGTAAAGGTGAAATGCAAAGTGCTCAATGTCGAGAAGATACTGCAGCATCTAGGCCTCTAGAAGTTTGGCAACTTGTTTCCATGGACGCATGAAGCCTGTAGAAGTTGACTAGAAAGACGTTTGTACACACAGCTCCCTGCTCCCAACTCTCTAAGCAAATTAAGCCCACAGAGCAGAGTTATTCAGAGGCCTGCCCGCAGTTCCACGAATTAGCAAGCACTGCATGGGACTTCACAACACAGGGAATCTGGCGGCAGGTTCCCACCCACATCCAGGGAGAAAGCATCCTCGTGTCTCCCGCCCCTCACCCTCTGCTCCTCCCCATCTGGAGACAGCATTCCCTCGCTCACCATGCTGTGGTTCCCCAGCTCGCCAAAACTCTTAGCTCATCCTCTCCCTGCAGCGGCAGCTGCTCCACAGCACACTAAACCACTGGCGCCAGCTCCTCTTCAAAGCCAAGCCTGAAACCGGGTGCCCGGAAGAGACCCTTCTGACTGGCAGGTCATCTGGAGGGCCTGATTGGCTAGTCTGGCCTGAGTGACAAAAACACCTCCCACAGGGCTATTGTGTGCTTAAAGGCACAGCACAGTGGTTTCTGGTCATTCCACACCAGT
>NW_026077762.1:0-1046 GCF_014885135.2 Alexandromys fortis
TTTTTTCTTTCAGTTTTTTTTATATAGTGGATTACATTGGTAGATTTTTTTTTGTATGTTGAACTATCCCTGTATCTCTGGAATGAAGCCAGCTTGATCATGGTAGATGATTTTTTAATGTGTTCTTGGATTTTATTTACCAGTATTTTATTGAGTGTTTTTGCATCAATATTAAAAATTAAAAGGAAGGAGAGAGGACAATGGGGACTGGATCTGTGTGAGCTGGTAAAATGAATTGGTATGAATATGATCAAAATATATTCTATAAAATTCTCAAAGAATTAATCAAATATAATATTACAAAAACAGCATTCAATTCTCAGGTTTCTACAGACCTTCCTGTTTAAACAGGAAGCTCTCCTTAACGAGGTTATAACAATCAGGGGTATTCTTTGTGCTCGCATTCCTTCCTCCCTCCCTGACCATTCCCAGATTGTAAAATGACTTTTTTGCTGATAGTGAGGCAATAGACCAAGGCATTGCAGCACACCTTACACTCCTGCATCCTGTCTCCTCTGAACAGTTATGCCATTGGTTCCTCAATCGGGATGGAATGAAAAACCCACATCTAGGCTTTGGCACTGGCTTTTGCAGACTCTCCACATCCAAGATCCCTACTACACCCTTCGAGAAGTAAGGTAGCCTCTTCTATCAACCCTAAGTAGAATTACCTTGACTACTGTTATTCCTTGGAAACTACAGCTCCCAGACTCCTCCTGGATTACCGACACCTGTGCGCGCGGGCGTGCCCAGGTGCAGGTCTCCCAGATAACCTTGCGCTTCCCGTTAAAAGCGAGCTTCCATGAGGTCTCGCGCTCTCTCTCTCTCTCACCCCTCTCTGGCCCCTTGTGTGTCTCGCACACCCCATCCCTTATCGTGTTTCCCTCTCCCCATTAAAGTGCACCCACGTGGGAGCCGCGTGTCCCGTCTCTTCCTTTTGCGCGTGTCTCATCTATCCTGTGTTCGTCCACACACCCCACCCCCACCGTTTTTAAAGGAATAATAACTACTCCTTGATCTGGTGCTCCACTTCCTTGCCTTTCTGA
>NW_026077763.1:0-1019 GCF_014885135.2 Alexandromys fortis
TAAACCTCACCCTCACCCTCACAGTAACTCTAACTCTAACACTAACCCTAACCCTAAACCTAATCCTAACCCCTAACACTAACCCTGAACCCTAACCCTCACCCTAAACCTAAAACTAACACTATACCTAACACTAACCCTCACACTCATTCTCACCCTCACCCTCACCCACACCGTAACACTAACCCTACAACTAACCCTAACCCTAACCCTAACCCTAACCCTTAACCCTAACACTAAACCTAACCATAACACTAACCCCAAACCCTAACCCTAACCTCAACCCTAAACTTAAACACTAACCCTAACGCTAACACTCACACTCACCCTCATTCTCACCCTAAACCTCACCTTCATTCTTACAGTAACTCTAACTGTGAACCTAACCCTAACCCTAAACCTCACCATCACCATCATTCTCACCATAAACTTCACCCTCACCCTCACCCTCACAGTAACTCTAACTCTAACACTAACCGTAACTCTAACCCTAACCCTAAACACTAACCCTAACCCTAACACTCACCCTCACCCTCATTCTCAACCCTAAACCTCACCCTCACACTCATAGTAACTGTAACTCTAACACTAACCATAACTCTAACCATAACCCTTAACACTAACCCTAACACTAACCCTAAACCCTAACCCTAAACCTAACCCTAACTCGAAACCCTAACCCTAAAGCTAACACTAAACCTCACCCTCACCCTCATTCTCACCATAAACCTCACCCTCATCCTCATATTAACTCTATCTCTAACACTAACCCTAACAATAACCCTAACCCCTAACCCTGACCCTAAACCTAAAACTAACCCTAAACCTAACACTATCCCTCACACTCATTCTCACCCTCACCCTCACCCTCACCCACAACGTAACACAACTCCTAACCCTAACCCTAACCCTAACCCCAACCCTAACCCTAACACTAACCCTAACCCTAAACCCAAACCCTAACCCAAACCCTAACCCTAAACACTAACCCTAACCCTAACACAAACCCTAAACCCTAA
>NW_026077764.1:0-1091 GCF_014885135.2 Alexandromys fortis
CATGCAGGATGTAAGGATTTCTTTATCACATTACAGTTATCAGAAAATTTTGAGATATAGAAATTCTCTGCAGCTAACCTTTCATAGTAATTGCTCCATCTGTCCGATAAAATATCTGGATTCTTGAAATCTACATTGTGTTGTGTATTCCAGACATGAGCAGCAATTCCTGAATTAATTTCTCCGCGTTCTCTTGCTTCAGCAGATTTGGGGATATGTTTAGATAACCGAAGATGTTCGTCCATACGAACCCCCAGACTTCGAGCTGTTTGACCGATATAGTATTTTCCACAGTCTAAACAGTTGATTTTGTATATAACATCCCCCTTTTGTTCCTTGGGTAATGGATCCTTTACCGTACGAAACATATTGCCTATTGTATTCGAAGCTTTAAAAGCCACCCGAATGTTGATTTTGTTCATTATACGTCGGATCGCCTCACTGGAATTGCTAACATAAGGTATTGATATCGTCGAAATCCATTCTCTGTCATCTGTTTGTCTCGTAATATTATATTTTTCACAGGAATTGAGAAATTTTTCAGGATATCCATTGTGTCTTAATTGTGTGCGTATAAGTTTCTTTTCCGAAACTAGTCCGTCATCCGAGGAGCATATATTATCGGCACGATTGTACAGAGATCGAATAACAGATCGTTTTACATGTGCGGGGTGATTCGATTCGAAATGTAGGTATCTCCCACTGTTTGTTGGTTTGCGATATACTGTGGTCTCTAAGGTGCCCGATGGCTTTCGTTGAACCAAACAATCAAGAAAAGGTAAGGTATCCAAGTGAGATTGTTCTTCCGTTGTGAATTGTATTGTTGGATGAATTGAGTTTATATAAGATAGAAATTCATCCTTCACCGAGCGTTTGATAACAACAAAAGTGTCATCGACGTACCTCCACCAAATTTTTGGAGGTGTGTGAAAATTAACCATTATCAACTTCTCAAAATGTTCCATAAACAGATTTGCAACTACAGGCGATAGTGGCGATCCCATTGGGAGACCTTCGGATTGGTTATATACGGTTCCATTAAATAAGAAAGTGTTGCATTTGAGGCATACTTGACAGGCTTCCAATATTTC
>NW_026077765.1:0-1104 GCF_014885135.2 Alexandromys fortis
ATTATAACAGACGGAAGACCAGCAACTCTTCAGGAATCCTCTAGAACTCCAGTGTCAGAGAGAGACTGCTGAGATATCCAGCCTCGTGGACTGAATATCTAGCAGATTCTTAGCCTGTCAGTTTTGAGACAGCCATTGGACTACCAGGACCACATCCTGTAAGCCAGTGTATTCAATATTGTGTACACTGTATATATATACACATACACACATACATACATACATACATACACACACACATACATACACACATTCTTTCAGTTCTGTTCCCTTTGAGAACCCTAACTAAAACAGGCACAAATGTGCTTCAGCAGTAATTTCCTGAAAGCAAATCTAAGTGCCCTTGGGTTTGGCAGGAGTTGCTGAAAGCCACTTTCCCATGCCAAAGAGCGTGGTCTGAGAAACAAGTCCCTGTTGATTTCCAAGGACCATAAGCACCCATGTGGCTTGTGCGTCCATTGATTGGGTCACCCACTAAATAGTCTATTGAACTTAAGGTTGAGACCATTCTACGGTCATCTTACACTAAATACAGTGTGGGAATGGAGATGTTCCTTAGTTTGTAGAATGCTGGCCAGCATGGAGGAGACCTTGAGTTTAGTCCCCATACCACATAAACCAGGTAGTGGCACGTACTTGTAATGGAGGCAGAAGGGTCAAGAGATCAGGCTTAGCCATGGCTGTGGAGCCTACTGTGGACTTGCTATGTAATTTTGGTGGGTCTACCTCTCTGTGTCTTAGCTCTCTGATTTAAATACAGAGAAAGACAGCTCCACATCTAGTAGTTATGAGGGGTGGACCATAATCAGACACCCTGGGGACCAGAGTCAGACAATGGACTTTATAAAGCTTTCGGGGGGGGGGAGGTCACAGGATGTAACCACTATTGCGGAGTACTTGTTAATGTCCAGAGTTCTAGGGTGGGTCACCATGGATATGAAGTCCCCACCGCTACATAACGACGGAGCCAGGGATAGGTCTACAGCCTGTCAGAGTCCCATCTGCCAGTTGAGGAGGCAGGGCTTCCTCCCAGGGTATTGTGGGATTAAGGAATCAGTAGGTAATCAGTGTTTTGTGCCCAGTGAGTGCTCCCTAAATAAGCCA
>NW_026077766.1:0-1057 GCF_014885135.2 Alexandromys fortis
AGGGTTAGGTTTAGGGTTATGTTTAGGGTTAGAGTTAGGGTAGGGTTAGGATTAGGGTTAGTGTTAGGTTTAGGTTAGGGTTAAAGTTAGGGTTAAGGTTAGGGTTAGTGTTAGGGTTAGGGTTAGGGTTAAGGTTAGTGTTAGGGTTAGGGTTAGGTTTAGAATTAGGGTTAGGGTTAGGGTTAAGGTTACAGTTATGGTTAGGGTGAGGGTGAGGGTTATGGTGAGGGTGAGGGTTAGCATTAGGTTTAGGGTTAGGGTTAAAGTTAGGGTTATGGTTATGGTTATGGTTAGGGTTAAAGTTAGGTTTAGGGTTAGGGTTAGGGTTACGGTTACGGTTACAGTTGGGGTGAGGGTTAGGGTTAGGTTTAAGGTTATGGTTAGGGTTAGGTTTCCAGTTAAGGTTAGGTTTAGGGTTAGGGTTGAGGTTAGTGTTAGGGTTAGGGTTAGGGTTAGGGTTACGGTTAGGGTTAGGGTTAACGTTAGGGTTAGAATTAGGGTTAAGTTTTGGGTTAGGGTTAGGGTTAGGGTTAGGGTTAGGGTTAGGGTTAGAATTAGGGTTAGGGTTAGGGTTTGGGTTAGGGTTAGGGTTACAGTTACGGTTGGGGTGATGCTGAGGGTGAGGGTGAGGTTGAGAGTTAGGGTTAGGGTTAAGGTTTTGGTTAAGGTTAGTGTTAGGGTTAGGGTTAGGGTTAGGGTTAGGCTTTGAGTTAGGGTTTGGGTTAGTGTTAGGTTTAGAGTGAGGGTGAGAGATAGGGTTAGGGTTAGATGAAGGGTTAGGTTTAGGGTTAGTGTTAGGGTTAGGGTTAAACTTATGGTTAGGTTTAGACTTAGGGTTAGGGTTAGGGTTAGTGTTAGGGTTTGGGTGAGCGTTACGATTAGGGTTAGAGTTAGGGTTAAGTTTAGGATTAGGGTTAGTGTTAGGGTTTAGGTGAGGGTTAGAGTTAGGGTTAAAGATATGGTTAGGTGTAGGGTTAGGTTTAGGGTTAGGGTTAGGGTTAAAGTTAGGATTGGAATTAGTGTTAGGGTTAGGGTTAAGGTTTGGGTTAGGGTTAGG
>NW_026077767.1:0-1108 GCF_014885135.2 Alexandromys fortis
GGAGCCTGTCCTGGAACTAGCTCTTGTAGACCAGGCTGGTCTCGAACTCACAGAGATCCGCCTGCCTCTGCCTCCTGAGTGCTGGGATTAAAGGCTTGCGCCACCACCGCCCAGCTGATGCAAATCTTTAGTGAAAATGTCATCACCTCAAAGAACAGCAAAACCCCACTGTCAAGAAATCGAACCTTTTTTTTTCCTTAGCTGTTTTTCCCCTTTGGTGTTTTGAGACAGAGTCTCAGTATATAGCCGTGGCTGCCTTGGAACTTGCTATGTAGACCAGGCTGACCCCAAACTCAAAAGAGGTTCACCTGCCTCTGTTTCCCTAGTTCTGGTAATTAAGGAGATGTGCCATCATGCCTGGCTCCCTGAACTTTTTAAAAATGATCTCATCTCATATAGGCCAGGCTAGTCTCAAACTGGCTCTGTCAATGAAAATGATCTTGACATTCTAATTCTCCTGCCTCCACTTTGTACACACTGGGTGTTGTATGGAGCAGCAGGCTATGTTCCCGCCTGGATCCCACACGGCTAGTTTAGCCCCGGATAACAACACACAAATTGTATTCTTTTTTTTTTTGAATTTTTTGAGACAGGGTTTCTCCATAGCTTTTGGTTCCTGTGCTGGAACTAGCTCTTGTAGACCAGGCTGGTTTCGAACTCACAGAGGTCTGCCTGCCTCTGCCTCCCAAGTGCTGGGATTAAAGGCGTACGCCACCACCGCCTAGCTCACAAATTGTATTCTTTTAAACACTGCCTGGACCATTATTTCCAGCCTCTTATTGGCTAATTTTTACATCTCGATTAACCCATTTTTAATAATCTGTGTAGTACCACGAGATGGTGTCTTACCAGGAAGGATTCTAGCCTACATTCATGTGGGGTCGGAGAATCATGGCAATTGCCTAACTCGGCTTCTTTCTCCCAGCATTCTGTTCTGATGTGGGAGTGATTTCTTATTAATAAAGAAACTGCCTAGGCCCATTTGATAGGCCAACCCTTAGGTAGGCGGGGTAAACAGAAGAGAATTCTGGGAAAAAGAAGCTTAGTCGAGGAGTCGCCATGATTCTCCCGCTCCAGACAGACGCAGGTTAAGATCCTCCCTGGTAAG
>NW_026077769.1:0-995 GCF_014885135.2 Alexandromys fortis
CTCCAACCCAGGATGAACATAGAATCTTCCCGGTAAGTGCACCTTGGGGTGCTTACACACATCATTAGAAATGGGCTAGTCCAGGTGCGAGAATTAGCCTGTAAGGGCTAGAGTTCATGGGCCAAGCAGTTCTTTAAATGAATACAGTTTGTGTGTTGTTATTTCGGGCATAAGCTAGCCAGGCGGCCGGGGTGCTGGGGACGCAGCCCTGCCGCCCTTATTTCAACAGATGGCTGCCCAATGTGCGGATAACTGAATCCACAAAAAGCCTGAGAAAGCTTGGGAAAGAATGGAGTGAAGCATGTTTTTTTTTTTTTGGTAGCAGAAATTTCTTGGGTCTGCTCTACTTGCTAGAGGCAAGCAAGCACTCTCATCTAAGAGATGCTTCCTGACTCAGCTTTAGCTGCAAAACCCTGCAGCTTATTAAGAGGTCCTGCCACGAAACACTTAAATGGTGTTGAGGAAAAGCTAAACGCATGCTTTTCGGTTTTCAGCCATAGCAGGAAAAAAGCTGTTTAAAAATGCTGGCTTTCTGGGTCGTCCTGCCACAGCTAACTCTGACTGATGCAGGAGGGCCAACTACCGAGAGAGGACTTGACTGTTGTCTTTTATAGCTCACTGGCTGGCAGGGACCTTGAAACGCCAGAGAGTTGTGGCAGTAAATATGGCTACAACCGGTATCTCCACCATGAGGCTGGAAAGCTAAGGAATGGACTGGATCTAGCTGGCAAGGCCAGGGCTTTAATCCTACCCATATTGCTCAGTAATTTAAAGACTCATGTGGTCAGAAAAAGAGAGATATACAATAAAGAGAGATTCAAAGATAAAGAAAATGTTTAAATGATTTACAGTGTGTTAAAAATATATGCAAGCTAAAAGTTAAAAGTTCTTTAAAAAAAAAAGTAAGAAAAAGAGAAGTTGTGTGTGGTAGCACATGCCTTTAATCCCAGTGCCTAGAAGGCAGAGACAAACAGATCTCTGTGAGTTCAAGGTGT
>NW_026077770.1:0-1112 GCF_014885135.2 Alexandromys fortis
GAGAGAGAGAGAGAGAGAGAGAGAGAGAGAGAGAGAGAGAATTGCATTTGGTTTTGAGTCACACAACATTGCATTGTCCAAGAGTATGTTGGAAACGGAGGTTTTTGGGGCCCATCCTAGAATCAGAATGTACATTGAAATGGGATCCCCAGGTGATTAACAGGCATACTATGGTTCTCAAAGCACTGGGTGGTTCTATTGGACTGAAGAAATTATCCATATGGCCAAACATCATGTTGCATCTGTTTGACCTTTGCTTTCTGGACCCCTTTGAATGATGCTGGCCTACTGGTATACCTCTGATTTTAAAGGTTAAGCTGGGTCTTGAGGTTCAGTAATTCAAGACTGCTGTAGTACTCAGCCAGGTGTCCCAGCTATCTTACGTTGACCCTCATACCTCACGGCTGGAAAGGTTTTCCTGAAAGAGAATAATATGGGCATCTAAGGAGTGTCGCCCCTTTGAAATGTTTTCCATTGAATTGGATTTCTGAGACCAAATCAGAGGGTTACCTACAAAGTACACTTAGGGAGGACCCAGGTCTTAGCTGAGAAGAGAAGACACACTTCTGTTTGGCTGCTGTACCTTGTTATTCCTTTCCTAAGAGATGCAACATTGAAGACAGTGAGGGCATATGGACGCAGGGTATGCAGAGGCCATGATAGCCAAAGGGAATCATGGTAAGGTGATTCAGAGAAGATGGGAGAATGTTCTGCAATGTGACACTAGGTTATTCTTTCATCTGTGCATCAAATAGTCATCTCACTTGCAAAGACAGATGGCATGGCCTCTGATGTCTGCCATGTTCCTCTTTCGCAAATGATAAAAATCAATTTCCTTTAGATCCGTGTTTAAGTGTCACCGTCTTAGTCAATGCTCTGTTGCTGTGAAGGGACACCATAACCACAGCAACTCGCGTAAAACGTGTTGGATTGAGGCTTGTTTACAGCTGTAGAGGTTTCGTCCATTATCACCACAGCAGGGAGCCTGGCAGCATGAGAGCCAGCATGATGGTGGGGAAGGCGCTGACAGTTTGACGTCTGGATCTGCTGGCAGCAGGAACAGAGAACCCCTGGGCCAGGCTTGAGCATTTGATACCTTAGAGCCCACCCCC
>NW_026077771.1:0-1104 GCF_014885135.2 Alexandromys fortis
AGCTCCTTCACAGTCAAAAATTTTAAAGAAAACACAATGTACATAATCCAGACTCTCTGTGAATTTTCCATTTTTTGTGGCTTATTTTTCTTTATTTCTTTTAATCTCTTAACTATCTGAACTCTGTCTCTTTAAAGACTTTACCCTTTTTTTAAAAAACCATTAACTTTATTCTCTATATTCTTTTTCTTCTCTCTCTCAAGCCTACGTACATTCATCCAACAGTGTGGTCTTTTATGTCTGAATCTGTTTTATTGTGAATCTGTAACATTTTTTTACTATCCAGGAGCATTTTTTTAAAATGTTAAGCACTTCTTAAAAACTTAAGTTGCACCACGTACAGGTAATAAGGTACTGCCTGTGTCCTGCCCAGTCTAAACCTTAACTGCACTGTTATTATGGTAACTACAGTAGTTCCTGCCTGAGACCAGCACAGTTCAGCATGGAGCAGCCGCTCCTGTCTCAGATCCATTTGCTGCCCCTGAGCTGAGCATAGTTTCAGGCACACAGCAAGTCCACATTGGCGCCGCAGTCAGCAGTTTAACTCTGAGACTTTCATCCAAGTTACAGCCAAATCTGACGCGCAGAGCACTGTGCAGTCTGAAAACAGTCTGTATGGCGGCAGGAATCCACCATGCTCTTCCGCCTGCTTAAGCCTGATTCGGCCTTCTGCCCAGGTGCAGGCGGGGAGTGCTGAGCCATGGCACCGTCTCAGAGCACTCTCCTTCCTATCCCAAGTGGGAACAGAAACATCCAGCCCCATAAAAGCCATTGAAATGCTTTAAAGCCAGAGTTTGCACTGGCGGCACAGTCCCAGGAAGCCGCACTTTAAAATGACGCAGATTTTTTTCTGCTGCTGTTGCTGAATCAGGAAATCTCTCTATGGCACACCACCAACAAACAGCAAAAATCTGCGTTAAACTCTCAGGTTTTTTTAAGCCTTCTTAAAGCCTTCTCAGGTTTTTAAGTGGATTTAGCCCATCACGTCTGGGCGCCACTCTGTAGTGATAGGAGCGGAAGGGCTGCATCCCCAGCACCCGGCCACCCACATGGCTAGCTTATGCCCCGAAATAATTACATGGAAACTGTATTCTTTTAAACACC
>NW_026077772.1:0-1095 GCF_014885135.2 Alexandromys fortis
GTTTCACCAATATAATGACTGGAGCAATCACTGCAATTTATTTTATAAATAACGGATGATTTTTGAGAGTTTTCTAAGCAGTCTTTTGGTCGCATTATCCTAGAACTTAGTGTAGCTCCTGCTGTGTGAGCAACTTCAATTCCATACGGTCGGAGTAAACGACTTGTTGCATCAGAAATATTCTTGATGAAAGGTAAGGCTTTTCTAGTTGTATTTTCGCTACGAGTATTATTTCTGGTGGTCTTTCTTTTCCTGCATTTGTTTATAAAACTCTTGGTGTAGCCATTATCATAGAATAGTTTATATAGATACCTTACTTCCTCTTTCTTCGCCTCTCTTGTTGAACAGTGAGTGTCTGCTCTTCGAAATAATGTTGTGACACAACTTCTCTTGTGACAATTAGGATGATTACTTCTGAAGTTCAGAATTTGTTTGGTGTCAGTCATTTTTCGATAAACATTAGTTTCAAGTCTACCGTTTTCAGTCTTCTTAAGGAGAACATCAAGGAAGGGAAGCGTATTATCTATTTCGCATTCCATGGTGAACTGGATATCAGGATATATGCTGTTGATTATTTCATGAAATTTATCCTTCATGTCTCGTTTAATAATGACAAAAGTGTCGTCAACATATCGTATCCATAATTTTGGACAATAGATTGAGAAGGCTTTGGTTTCTAGGCGTGACATAACTGCTTCAGCAATGAGCCCCGAAATTGATGACCCCATCGGTGTGCCTTTATTCTGTTTGTATATATTTTTACCAAAAGTGAAGATGGTACGTAAACAATATTCCAGAAGTTCCATTAGATGGTCTATTTTTAGTTTCTTCTCACTATCATCATAATTACTTTTTAATAAGTTTTCAATAGTTTCTATAGCCAATTTGTGTGGTATGGAAGTAAATAATGAAGTGACATCGAACGACAGCATGAGTTCATCATTTTCTAATTTGACATGTCCTATTTTCTCCAAAAATTCTTCAGCAGAGCTCACTGTTGATTGCGATCTGATAGAAAATTCTTTCAATTTCTCACTAAACCACTTTGTCAAACACTCTAATGGTGTATCTTTCATAGAAACAATAGGTCTTAAA
>NW_026077773.1:0-1048 GCF_014885135.2 Alexandromys fortis
GCTATGTGGTTCCAAATTGGCTTTTCAGTTAGTAATACACTAACTGAATACACTAACTGAATAGTACAAATCCTATTGCACTTAACTCTTCTGAAAATGACCTTCTACAGTATTGTCTGATTGGAATTATATTTATAAATTCATCTAACTAAACCAGAACCGTATTCATCTGGATGGAAGCTACTTTATGTAGTTTACAACATAAAATAGATATTTTTTTACAATAAAAGAAACCAAAGAGGGACTGCAAGTCTTAGAGTGTGATGTGTGCAGCTCCCCAAGACCTAGATTCAGCAGCATCCTGGGTACTTGCAGCACACAGAGGCCACTGGACATGCACTGGAATAACTAGCTCTTCACCTATCCAAGGCAAGGTCCTCAAACCAAGAGTTACTTGTAAGAAAATTGGGCTAACCTTCCTGTTTGCAGGGGAGGTTTACAGTAATTCATTTTCTAATCCTAGCCCATAGGCTTCTTCCTGAAGCCTGCTGTTAGAGGCCTGTTTATTTTTTCATTGTTTACATATTTTGCTCTATTGACTTTGTGTGCACATGTATTTGAGAATGTACATATGTGTGCAGACAGGCACATACATACCACTGCACATGTGTGGAGAGTCGAGGATAACCTGGAAGAGTCAGTTCTCCCCTCCTGTCATGTAAGCTTCAGAGATCAAACTCAGGTTCTTAGCCTTGGCTGACGAGTCCCCTTACCCCGAGCCATCTCCCACACCCCTTACGGTTTATTTCTTCACACTCTCAGAAACCTGCCTGTTTATTCAGTATCTCACAGTTATAACCACCTATGAAGACGTATAATAACATTAGAACAGGGAATGCAGCCAGTTAAAATTTCAGTAAGCTGTCTGTGTTTTCTTCATATAACTTACAGAGCTGAAAGTTGTTAAATCTCATCCCAAAGCCTTCTAGAGCCCTCAGGACCGATGTGCTGAACTCACAAAGACTTGAAAGCATGCACGGGGCCTATACATGTCTAAACCAGAAAGAGTTCAGAAAGAATTCCAGCAATGAGTGGGAAAGTGGACACT
>NW_026077775.1:0-1102 GCF_014885135.2 Alexandromys fortis
GGGCTGCACTATGTAGTGAGACCCCGAGGCTGGAGAGATCAGTGTAGAGCACTTGCTGCTCTGGAGGAGGGCCTGGGTTCAATTCTCAGCATTCATGTGGGGGCTCGCAACCATCTGTACCTCTAGTGTGTGTGTTTGTACACATGTGTGTGCACATTTGTGTGTGTGTGTGTACATTATTTCAAAATTAAAAGTTAAAAAAGGTATTTTCAGCATTAACAACCCAGGCATATTTTGTACAAATTCCCTGCCGTTCTTGGTGAAGGAAGTCAGTTTGGTTGTTTTTGAACTTTCTGAGTGACTTGGTGAATGAACGTTATGAGCTACAGAAAGAGCCTCGGGCTAAGAACATTAGCATTAATCAGAGTGTGGTCGCACCCTTGTCCCACATGCTTTAGCTATGGTTCCTAAAGATGACGGAAGACATAAACGACAGCCTCCCCGGGGACAGACTGAGTGTAGAACCGTCCTGATAAGGGCAGCACTCTTCAAAGTAGCCTGACTCCTTGGCCAGCCTGCACTCACAGTCTCTGCGGCCATTTCCTCCTCCTGGAGGCTCAGCACCACCATATATGACTCTTCTAGCATATACTTTTTTCTTATGTTTTATTTAAGAATAATTTTACATGCACACCTAATTATAAACAAAAGTTCTTTGGTCACATTCTGTATTCCATCCTGGAATCCTTCAACTTCCCCAAAAATTTTAAATGTGGATATATTAAGATTTTCTTAGCCAGGCTTGATGGCCCACACCTTTAATCCCAGCACTCAGAAGGCGTTTTGTTTTGAATTCTTTTGTTACACGCCTTTCTGCTCCTCAGAAATCAAAACCCATTCCCGTTAACTGTACAGAAGAGCAAGGTGGTGCACGCCTTTAATCCCAGCACTCGGGGAGACAGAGGCAGGTGGATCTCTGTGAGTTCAAGGTCAGCCTAGGCTACACGGGGACTGTGCAAAGAAACCTTGGTTTGGACTGAATGGCTGCAGGACCAGGTAGGATAGAAATGTTTGTTTGTCTGTCTGTTTGTTTGTTTGAAAAGATTTTCTTAGGGCTAGAGAGATGGCTCAGTGGTAAAGTACTTGTTTCAAAGCATAAGGA
>NW_026077776.1:0-1054 GCF_014885135.2 Alexandromys fortis
TAAAACCGGTCTCGCTGAACATAGGGGGCGATGAGGACTACTGAGAACTCAAGAAACAATGGCAATGGGTTTTTGATCCTACTACACATATTCGCTTTGTGGGAGCCTAGGCAGTTTGGATGATCACCTTACAAGACCTGCATGGAGGTGGGTGGTCCTTGGACTTCCCACAGGGCATGGAACCCTGATTGCTCTTTGGGCTGACGAGTGAGGGGGACTTGATTGGTGGAGGGTTAGTGAAATGGGAGGCCGCGGTGGGGAAGAGACAGAAATCTTTAATAAATAAATAAAATAAAATTTGACTTGAGAAGTTACTATTGTCATTATTATTATCATTTTAATAATACATAAGGCATAATGTGTTACTTGTGATATCATTAATATCTCAACTAAAGAAAAAAGATCAAGGTGATCAATATTTCTAAATTATTACATGTTTTTCAAAAAATTGACATATAATTACATATTTATGAGGTACATTATGGCATTTAAATATGTTTATAATGCCTACTAATTAAATTAGAGTATTTAACATTCTCATCTCATAAGCATTTAGTTTGTTGGTGACTTTGAGTTTCTTCTACTTATTCATAAAGCATATAACAGATTACTACTTTTTATATTTTTTATTTTTTAAAAAGAAAAACTATCTATTTTCTCTTTAAATACCAATCACAGTTCCTCACTCCTTCCACTCCTCCCATTCCCTCTACCTTCAACCTCACCCTACCCCTATCCTTTCTTCAGAGAGGATAAAGCACATTGCTTTGAGGAAGGACCAAGGCCCTCCCTACTATATCTAGGCTGAGCAATGTATCTATCCAAAGAGAATAGGTTACCAAAAATTCAGTACAAGCAGTATGGATAAATCCTGGTGCCACTTCCAGTGGCCCCTTAGACTGCCACAGTCATACTACTTTCATCCATTCAGAGAGTCTAGTTTGGGACTATGCTGCTTCCTTCCCTGTCTGGCTAGAGTTGATGAGCTCCATTACCTTAGGTAAACTGTTTCAGTGGGTGTCCCCATCATGGTCTTAATGTCTTTACTCATATT
>NW_026077777.1:0-1102 GCF_014885135.2 Alexandromys fortis
GAGGAAGAGGAGGAGGAAGAAGAAAGAGAAGGAGGAAGAGGAGGAGGAAAAGCACACCAGGGTAGAATAGGAAGAACAAGCAGCAGAGAAAAAAATAAAATGAAGAATCGCTTTGGCCCTCCAATGAAGTGCCCACGTGTGTCTGTGTGTTGGTCCAGGAGTTCGCCTACTCCACATCTCCTCCCCAGTTTCTCTGGTCTGCTGAGAGCTTGGCCCCTGAGCAACACCAACACGATCCTGCTCTTCAGTGGTTACAGGCACCAACATGCCCAGCTGCAGCGAGGTGGACAGGGCTGAACACAAAGCTCATTCCTGTTAGGTACCTTGATGCACACGTGGTGGGGTTACGAAAACAAGCAAATAAGCCGCTGTAAACCGACGCTAGCAGGAGGCTTGGGGCCGGGTTGAAAATGAATATGCATTTATGAGACTTTATCGTTGGTGAAAACATTTTTCCTATGAACCCGAACAAATGTTAAGAAAACCCAAAATTTATTCCTATCGTTGGGTATTTTCTGTGGAAGTACGTCTCCAGAAGGTAAACTTTCTAGATCCAATCCTTTGAAATATGCAAAACACGCTTTTGACCGTGGCTAAGTCAGTAAGGCGGCGTCTTCCAAAAAGATAGTGCTGGATTTGCAATTCTGCCTTTGCAATGTGCGAAGATTTGGGTTGATAAAAGCCCTATCCTAACAAGCACACCTAGCCCTAACAAGGGCTTTATCTGGGTAACTCCTCATTCCGACGTGGAGCGTGCGCCCTCTGCTGTCCGCATGCTGTCAGGGCCACCAGTCCCAGGGACCGTCCCTGCGGAATGTGAGCAACTGGACTTTGAAACACTCAAACTCAAACCTGCTTGAGAGCTCTGTTCAGAAAGCTCAGGGTCCCTGACGTCCAAACCGAGCTCCGCCCCAAACAGCAAGGAGATGTCTTTGCATATACAGCAGGGGGCGCTACAGGCCAGTTTCTTTTTTTTCAGTTTTTATTTTTTTTTAATTTTTTTATTGAGAAAAGGAAAAAAAAAGTTTCCGCCTCCTCCCAACCTCCCATTTCCCTCCCCCTCCTCCCACCCTTCTCCCCCTCCCTCCACTCCTCTCCCCCC
>NW_026077778.1:0-1079 GCF_014885135.2 Alexandromys fortis
GTGGGTGGTCCTTGGACTCCCCACAGGGCAGGGAACCCTGATTGCTCTTCGGGCTGATGAGGGAGGGGAACTTGATTGGGGGAGGGGGAGGGAAATGGGAGGCGGTGGCGGGGAGGAGGCAGAAATCTTTAATAAATAAAAAAAAGTTAAAAGAAAATTAAAAATCCCACAAACTTAATCTCAAAATCAGGGTTTAAAGGAAAAGCACGTGAGTCCAGTTAGGCTGATAAACATGGATACCTTTGTACTCTGTCAGTGTTCTGTGACTTGTGCGCCTTGTGACTTCTGGTTACAAATTTTCTGATTAGCAAATAAAAGCTGTGAAGAAGTGTATACAGCAGCATAATCTATGCTCTGAAACTCCTCGGAGCCAAGACTGCAAAGAGATATAGTAGCACTGAAGCAAAAAAGCTGTTTAACAGGAATTCTCACAAGGAAGCTGGGCTTCAATCATGCGTTAGTGATAGCCTTCATCTCTTGAATAAAGGGGGCAATCCTGTTGTGTCTACTTTAAACATATGGAAACAGACTCAGAAAGGTTAAAAACTTGCTCCAAACAACACACATAAAAACGTCCTGTGTGGCAGACTTGGCTGATAACCTCTCCATCTGTCTTTTAGCATGATGTTTCTTTGACACTTTTGCCCATGGAGACCTCACTCAAGCCACGGTTTCACTTAGCCATTGCTCTGTGTGCTTATTGTCATACCTTTATTTCCTTGACTTCAAGCTTTCTTCTGGGCTTCAAATCTATGTGGGCCTTCGGTTTACTCAATTGCCTAAAGCTGTGTACTCACATGTGATTAGTGAGAAAGTAAGTCATTTGACTTCACCTCCAGTAATTAACAACAATAATGTGTATGTTATTCTGTAATGTATTGGTGTGTGTGTGTGTGTGTGTGTATGTTCTGTGGTGTAATTGGTGTGTGTGTGTATCTGCCTGTCTGTCTGTGTGTATTCCGTGGTGTAATTGGTTCTCTCCTACTTTTTTTTTTTTTTTTTTTTTTTTGGTTTTTCGAGACAGGGTTTCTCTGTGGCTTTGGAGCCTGTCCTGGCACTAGCTCTGTAGACCAGGCTGG
>NW_026077779.1:0-1102 GCF_014885135.2 Alexandromys fortis
CAGTAGCTGTGCGTTTGATGATTACAAAAATTATATCATTACAAAATTTTGTAACGTTTTCCTTTCCTCTGGTTCTTAAAACATTTCACCTGTTTTGTGATGTTCCCTGGGATTTGAAGGGGTCGATACAGATGTCCCCTTTAGGGAGGAGTAGGTAATTATCATTTACTCTGTGTGATTTGACTGGTTAAGAGATCTGTGTTCACCATTGTCAACTACAAAAGGAGAGTCTGGCCAAGGGGAAGAAGAGCCTCAGTCTGTGGGTAGAAGCAGAAGCATGCACACAGATCGACTGTGTCCATTTGTCAAACTAGAGTAGAAATTCTCCCTTGGACTTGTGACCTCACACATCATACAGGTGTTTGTCCAGGTTTACAACATCAGGTGTGTACTTTCTTTTATAGAGCAGACCTCAAATCTTATCAGTAAAGGTTGATTGCCACCTAAGCAGTCATACCACTTGGGGACTTCCTCCATTACAGGCCAGTCAGCTTTGTACTCTCATCTGGGTAACTGTACAAATGATTCCTCCACAGAAGCTTCCTTGCTCTAGGAACATGAGCCAACGTGGAGGAGGTTCACAGGTCCGTTCCAGCTTTGTTTTCCTGTGTCTCACATCTGAAATGTGCTGTCTTCAGCAATAGTGGCTAATCATCTGATTCTGGTGGACGACTAAGATCAATGGTAATACTCTTTGTTTTGGAAGCCTCTGAGGGTTCCCTCTCCAACAATTCATATGGAGATATCCTACACTTAACATTGGGATTTTTACTTAGAAATCTGTGGCTTCTTGGAAGAGCATATCTACTTATTTCATAAAACCTTTAAGAATTAGTCAAATCCTTTAAATCTTAGCTTATACAGCAATAGGTTGTAATACAGATTTTTAGACAACTTCAGGCTTGGTTGACAACAACCCAAACCCTACCTTTTTTCCATGCGCCCACTTATGTCCTTGTTTACAGCTAGTATTCACACCTTGACTTATATATGGTGCATATTTTACTGACTCTCCCACCACTGTCACTCCCCCTGCCCCACCTATATGACCACCCTCTTCCTTCTTGACATCTACAGATGCTACAACTTAAACATAAAAATT
>NW_026077780.1:0-1098 GCF_014885135.2 Alexandromys fortis
TATGGCCTTGCTTCTGCCCTCAATTTCCTCTTCCTCCTCCTCTCCTTCCCTCTCCTTCTGTAGTCTTCCTCTTTCTTCTTCTTTTCCTTCACCTCATTTCTCTTCCTTCTCTTTCACTCTCTCCACATTTATTTATTTATTTATTTATTTATTTACTTACTTATTTTTGAGTCAGGGTCTTACTATGTACTATGTAGCTTTGGCTGACTTGGAGGTCACCTTGTAGACCAGATTGGCCTCAAATTCAGAGATGCTCCTGCCTTTGCACCCTGAGATAGGGGTTAAGGGGGTGTGCAGCGCCTCATCTTTGAAACAGTCTCACTATGTAGCCCTGCTGGCTTCCAGCTCACTTTCCTCCTGCCTCAGTTTCATCATCTGGAATCACAGATGGGTGCCCCCTCACCCCTGCACAATCCCCTTCAACGAGCAGCTCCAGCTACTAAATAAGACCCTTCCTTCCATAACTGGCTGGTACTCATTCCTTTCTGCAAGTTCAAGAAAGCCATGAGCTAGGAATGACAACAGGATCCCATCTCACAGGTGGCTTGCCAGCTCTTAGGTATGGTCAGTGTAAACAAATGTGCAAAAACCTGTGGAAATACATCACAAAGTGGACATCTTGCTCTTTTGTCTCCTCATAATATCCAATTGTGTGCTGTATAAAATTATATTAAAAAATAGAAAGCCTAGTAGAAGCTTTAAAAAATTTAAAGCAATGATTTATTTTATTTTTGAGACAGTATGCCATGGACTTCAATTTGCCCTTGAACTTTACTAGGAGCATGGCCTTGACCTTTTAACCCTCTAACCCCCACCTCCCAAGTGCTGGGATTACAGGCACGTGCCACTACACCCAGTTTATGTGGTACTTGGTGTCTAATGCAAGACTTTATGCATGCTAGGTAAGCACTCCACCAGCTGAGCTACAGCCCCAACTCCAAACATTCTTTTGATTTTTAAGAAGCCTGGACAACATGTCTGGCAGTGGTGGCACATGCCTACAATCCTAGCACTTGGGAGGATGAAGCAGGAGGATTACTGCAGGGCTGAAGCCAGTCTGGGCTACAGAGTAAGACTCTATTTCCAAAAGTTCTCTCT
>NW_026077781.1:0-1102 GCF_014885135.2 Alexandromys fortis
GAGTGCTGGGAGGCACATGCTAACCCACGTGCCTAGTTAGGTACCTCAAGTTTTTTCTTTTCTCTCTGTGTATGTATGTATGTGTGTGTGTGTGTGTCTGTGTCTGTCTCTATGAGTGTGGTATATGTACACATGTGTGTCCAAGTGCCCACCCCTCTAAGGAGGCCAGAGGAGATGCCAGGTATTCTGCCTGTGTTCCTCTAAGACCTGAATCTGAGTTAGGCTGGAGGCCTCATTGATCCTCCTGTCTCCAGCACAACATCGGGTCACATGCATGTGGAGCCAGTCCTGGCCTTTTCCATGGGAGGGGGGAGGACATCGTTTCATTAAAGGGACAGGTATTCCTCCAATCTCTTCAGGATGACTTAATGTGACCCACCTCCCTGAGGGGTGTCCCTTGGCCAGGTAACTGAATGACCCAAATGGACTAACTCTCAAGGAAAGAGACAAGGCATGTCTCCACCCAGAGGTAGATTCCATTCTTCACTGTAATGCACCTATAGGACACATACCTTAAATTCAAGATGCAAAGGGATGGAAAGAAAAGAGAGGAACAAACATGGAACATAATAGGTACCCAAAGGGAAATGGACTCTCTTGAGACAAAATAACAGACTTCATGAAATTGTTAGTACAGATAATGACATTTTATAAAAGATTTTGTTGGGTCCGGGGGGGTTCTGCAAAGATGGGGACAGACCACTAAAGTCTAATAAACCAGAAGCAAACTTTATCCCAGAAACCAGAAACCAAGAAAAAATAAAAAAATAAAATAAAAAATCTCCATGGGGCACAAAAAGCTTATCAGCTAGCCGAGACCACAGCCAGAGATAGATTTTGTAAGGCTGTGGCAAAGGCCGGTTTCTGAACCCACCTTCTTATAGTAGGGGCACCAAGCATTAGGTCTGAACAAAGAAATTTTTGCACTTCGAGGTAAAACTCAGGTACAGATTTGCTTACTTTACAATCTCCATTAACAGAGTTTCTCAGTTAAACTAGTGTTTGTTCTTAATCTGTTGTCTTCCGTGGTACTTCCAGGTGGTGTTTACTGAAGCCCTGTGCTCTCCCCTTAGATGCTGCCAGTTTCACAGAGCAGGGATAA
>NW_026077782.1:0-1104 GCF_014885135.2 Alexandromys fortis
ATTTATTATGTATACAATATTCTGTCTGTGTGTGTGTCTGCAGGCCAGAAGAGGGCACCAGACCCCATTACAGATGGTTGTGAGCCACCATGTGGCTGCCGGGAATTGAACTCAGGACCTTTAGGAAGAGCAGGCAATGCTCATAACCACTGAGCCATCTCTCCAGCCCTATAAAAAACTATTGATGAGTCGCTGTGTGCCCTAAAGTTTTAAAGTAGAGCTGACTGGGGCTGCAGAGATGGCTCAGTGGTTAAGAGCACTGCCTGCTCTTCTAAAGGTCCTGCGTTCAATTCCCAGCAACCACATGGTGGCTCACAACCATCTGTAATGAAGATCTGGTGCCCTCTTCTGGCCCAAAGGCATGCTTGCAGGAAGAATACTGTATACACAATAAATACATCTAAAAAAAAATAGAGCTGACTGATCTTTTCACACATAAAAGTTTAGGTTTGTAATTCCCTTAAGACTCTCCATAAGATTACATTGCAAGATAAGTAATAAAGTAATTGGTCCTTTCTTTATGACTTCGAAGTGCTGCCTGCCACTGAAAGATCAGACCAGAACACCTTGCTTGCCACACGGTTAATCTGTGCCAAGTTGCTTGGCTATGAATGTATGTGGGTTCTTGGTGTAGTGATATTTTGTTTGTAATCTAACAAATAAAACTTGCCTGAATGCCGGTTGGTGGTGGCACAGGCCTTTAATTCAAGCACTCAGGAGGCAGAGGCAGACAGATCTTTGTGAGTTCGAGAACAGCCTGCTCTATAAGAGCTAGTTCCAGGACAGGCTCCAAAGCTACAGAGAAACCCTGTCTAAGAAAACAAGAAAAAGCAAAAGAAAACAAAACAACAAACAACTTGCCTGAAGATCAGTGTGCAGAGCCAAGCCACTAGTTAGCCACGGAAGCAGGGGTGGCACACACCTTTAATTCCAGACAGGCAGACAGAACTTTGTGAGTTCAAGGTCACCTAGGGCTACTTGAGGGAGTAAATCCGGCTACAAGAAAAACAGAGCTCATACCTTTGATCCCAGCATTTTGATTAACACACCTTTAATCCCAGGACTCGGACTCAGGAGAGTGTAGACAGGCAGATCTCTCTGAGT
>NW_026077783.1:0-1101 GCF_014885135.2 Alexandromys fortis
AGCACTCAGGAGGCAGCAGGAAGAAGACACACAGAGCTGGAAAATAGGCCATTTAATAGGTCAAGACCAGTTTGGGATGCATACGAAGACCCTGGCTGAAAAATAAATAGACAAGTAAATAAACTAAGCAAGCAAATAGAAAATACGCCTCGTGTTTAATAATGGGACCCTTAACTATATTAGTTAACAGGTATTATTTATAAATTTCACATAATCAAATGGCAATATGCAAAAAAGATAAAAGCCATAAAAAATGACAGAGAGGTCAGTCGAAGTGACGCACACCTGTAATCCCAACACTCAGGGAGCAGAAGCAGGGGTAGCTGCTGTTCAAATCCAAGGCCAACCTTGTTGACGTGGTGCATTCCAGACCAGCCAGGGCTACAGGGTGAGGAGACCCATCTCAATATTCTCAAAATATAATTTTTTAAAAGTATAGTTATATGTATTAATATGGGGCAGTATCTTTGACTCGTGTTGAGAGAAAGATGTGCTGCTGAATGGTTGCATGAAATATTATATATTTCATGTTCCTGCCATATGCTATTTGTAACCAGGATTAAAAAAAAGAAAATACCAAACACTAATTTTTATAAGGTTTGCTTTTATTTATGTGTGTTTGTGTATGCATTTAGCTGTGGGGCCAGAAGAGGGTGTCAGAGCCCCGCGAGCTGGTGTGACAGGTGGTCCGTGAGCCATCCGAGGTGGAAAGGAAGCCAGGTGTGATGACGGTACATCTAGCTTGATGACACACACCTGTAAGACCACCGGGGGAAGTTGTGACAAAGGGGCCCTTAAGTTCGAAGAGTGCCCAGTCTGCACAATGAGTCCAAAGCTGGAACGGAGCTAGCATGGTGGCGTTTGTTTCTGATCCCAGCATTCAGGAGGCAGAGACAAGTGGAACTCTGTGGTTTGAGGTCAGCCTGGTCTGCACCATGAGTTCCAGGGCAGCCTGGTCTACATGGGAGACCCTGTCTCAAAATAAATAACAAATAAACAAATACATGCAAGCTATGGGCAACACAGCGAGACCAGGCCTCAAACACAAATAGGATGAAATAGGTTTCACTCTAAAAAGACGACAAAGCAAAAATAACAACA
>NW_026077785.1:0-1101 GCF_014885135.2 Alexandromys fortis
GTCACAGGAAAAATCCATCAAGAGGAAATCTCAATACTGAACATCTGTGCCCCAAATACAAAAACACCATCATATAAATAAAAAAAAAACACTACTAAAGCTTAAATCACACATTAATCCCCACATACCAATAATGGGGGACTTTGACATCCCACTCTCACCACTGGACAGGTCTGCCAGACAGAAACTTAACAGAGAAATAAGAGAACTAATAGATGTTATGACTCAAATGGACTTAACAGATATCTATAGAACATTCCATCCAAACACAAAAGAATATACCTTCTTCTCAGCACCTCATGGATCCTTCTCAAAAATTGACCACATACTAGGTAACAAAGCAAACCGCAGCAGACACAAAAAACTGGAATAACACCATGTATCTTATCAGATCACCATTGCTTAAAATCAGAATTCAACAGCAACACTAATTAAAAGCCCACAAACACATGGAAATTAAACAATGCTCACCTGAATCACCAGTGGGTCAAGGAAGAAATAAAGAAAGTAAAGACTCCCTAAAATTCCGCAAAAATTACCATGCAACATGCCCAAACTTATCAGACACGATGAAAACAGTGGTAAGAGGAAAGTTCATAGTATTAGATACCTACATAAAAAAGCTGAAAAAAATCTGCACTAGTGAGTTAATAGCACACCTGAAAACTCTAGAACAAAAAGAAACAAACTCAGTTAGGAGTACTAGAAGGCAGGAAATAATCAAACTGAGAGCTCAAATCAACAAACTAGAAACAAAGAAAACAATACAATTAATCAATGAGACCAAGAGTTGGTTCTTCCAGAAAATCAACAAAATAGACAAAGCTTTATCCAAACTAACCAAAAAGCAGAGACAGAATATTCAAATTAACAAAATCAGATACAAAAAAGGGACATAACAACAGACATGGAGGAAATCCAGAGAATCATCAGTTCATACTTTAAAAACCTATACTCCACAAAATTGGAAAACTTAAAGGAAATGGACAATCTTCTGGATAAACATCACTTATCAAAATTAAATCAAGACCATATAAGCAAGTTAAATAGACCTATAACTGCTAGATAAATAGAAATAGTCATCAAAAAGTCCCCCCCCCT
>NW_026077786.1:0-1101 GCF_014885135.2 Alexandromys fortis
GATAGAAGTAAAGGAGTCAGCCTCTGAAGAGACTTTTTATCGCTACCAAATCCTCAGACCAAAGTGGGCAAGATCCTGTCTCCATGAATCCTCATTCATATTGAATGGATGCACTCCTATTTCCTCCCACCTTGTATTCCTCTCTCTGCCCAGCCATATCCCTTCCTGTCTCTCTGTTCCCAGTGCAAGGATTAAGGGCGTGTGATGCTCAGTACTGGGGCTAAAGGTGTAAGCCACCATTGCCTGACTGTTTCTCGTTTAGACTGGATTAATCCTGTGTAACCCAGGGTGGCCTTGAACTCACAAAGATTCTTCTGCCTCTGACTCCCATTGTGCTGGGATTAAAGGTGTGTGCCACTATGGCCTGGCTTCTGTGACTAACGAGTGGCTTGCTCCACACTCTGATCCTCAAGCAAGCTTTATATGTTAGATCACAAATCAAATATCACCACATCTGGTGTTTAATGTTAATTATGAAATAGATCTTCCTCTGGATGCTCATCTGTGAAACAGATCTGCCCCTGGATGCTCATCTCGGAAATGTCTCTACGAAAGGCACATACCTCATGAATTCGCAACAGGATTTCAATTACTCCATTTCTCTAAGTAAAATTCCAAGGTTTACCTCACGAGTTTCTATTCATGATGGTTAATGTTGTTGTAGTTTAGCAGCGGCGAGACTGAACCATGATGTACAACAAAGCCATGTGGAAGTTTATAGTAGGAGACAAAACGAGGAGGTCATGATGGTGGGCCGGGAAAGTGAAGTAAAGAAGAGATAGGGGAATGAGCAGAGCTTAAGTTAAAAAAGGGACCGTTGTGCATGTATACAGAGTCTTATGCAGCCACACAGTACATGCGCATAGATTACATAGTGAGACACAGCTGGAAGACCCTGAGCTGACTAAGTATTTGCCTGAGTACTGCTAAGCGCACACATGGCTGTAGGAACCTGGGGATGGCTAGGTATTTGCCTGCATACTGAGAAGTGCATTCTGCCAAGTGGCAGGGGCAGGCCAGCCATAATGCCTTAATGCTAACATTCCCGTTTTTTGTTTATTATAAAAAGGTGAGGAGTTAAGGGGGTAGCGGCTGGGACAG
>NW_026077787.1:0-1052 GCF_014885135.2 Alexandromys fortis
TACACACACACACACACACACACACACACATGCATGCACGCACACACTCGTGCACATACATACCTTATTTTGATTAATTCTCCTCCTCCTTTCTCCCAGTTTCTCTCCCATATACCTTAGATTGTGATTTGTAGGCTGGTTTTCTTTGCTTCATGTTTTGAAACCACCTATGAGTGAGTACATGTGATAATTGTCTTTCTGAGTCTGGGTTACCTCACTCAAAATAATGTTTTCTAGCTCCATTTTCCTGCAAAATTCAAAATGTCATTATTTTTTTTCTGCTGTGTAGTACTCCATTGTGTAAATGTACCACATTTTCCTTATCCATTCTTTGGTTGAGGGTTATTTAGGTTGTTTCCAGGTTCTGTCTATGATAAACAAAGCTGCTATGAACATAGCTGAGCACATGTCCTTGTGGTATGATTGATCATCCTTTGGATATATACCCAAAAGTGGTATTACTGGGTCTTAAGGAAGGTCGTTTCCTAGTTTTCTGAGAAGTGGACACACTGACATACAAAGGGGTTGTATCAGCTTGCATTCCCACCAGCAATGCAGAAGTGGAACCAGGTTTCTTTACAACAGCTCTGCATTCTATCTGCCTGAATGCCAACCTCTATGCACACCAGTGGCTTTGGTGGTGAGTTTTCCGCTTCCAGCCCCCAACCACAGCCTTCTCAGCTACAGTTGAGCCCTTAACTGACATTCATCTCTGGTTGCTTTCCAAAGCTAAAGACGTGACTGGAAAACCAGGGTTGGTCCTCCATGTTAGCACTGCACACTCTGTGTGGAGCATTCAGTTTGGGGGCCCAGGGTTCCCTGGATTTTTTTCTCCTTTTTTTTCTTTTCTTTTTGACCGCTCATAAGTGGTTCCCACTGTAAGAGACTGCTCGCAGTGGCCTCTAGCCTTTTTGGCTTCTGAGTCTCCTAGACCAGAGCCAGTCAGGTTTTAATACTCCACGTATATAGAGAGAACACTCTTCTATAGGCCCTGTTGTGGTGTTTTTTGGTTTTCATGTTTTCAGCTATGGTATAAACCTTCAAACTATGTT
>NW_026077788.1:0-1101 GCF_014885135.2 Alexandromys fortis
CTCTCTTTCTCTTTCATTTCTTTCCCGAGACAGGGTTTCTCTGTAGCTTTGGAGCTTGTCCTGGAACTAGCTCTTGTAGACCAAGCTGGCCTCGAACTCACAGAGATCCACCTGCCTCTGCCTCCAAAGTGCTGAGATTAAAGGCGTGCACCACCACTGCCTGGCTAGGTTAGAGTTTATTAAGAAGAGCATTCACGGGATTGGAGAATGGCTCAGTGGTTAAAAGAACTCTTTCAGGGGACCTGGGTTCAATTCCCAGAACCATATGACAACTCACAACTATCTGTAACTCCAGTTTCAGGGGATCTGGTATCCTCACACGGACAGGCATGCAGGCAAAACACCAATGTACATAAAAATAAATAAAATGTTTTAAAAAATGAGGAGACTTTACAGCCGGGCGGTGGTGGCACGTGACTTTAATCCCAGCACTCAGGAGGCAGAGACGGTGTGGGGGGGGAATCTCTGAGTTCAAGGACAGCCTGCTCAACACGTAGAGCCCACATGCTAGGGCTACGTAGTGGGGCCCTGTTTGAGAAAACACTTTTGAATGTAGATTTAATCACAGATGTTAATAGGCACTCAGGAAAGGCACACACCCAAGCATGGGTGTGGGAGTCTCACGGTGCAGTCATACTTAAGTGTTTTAGCAATAACCATAGACAGTCTCAGTGGCTTCTGAAATTGTGCTGTCCACAGTGATTCTAAAGGAGGGTTTTTGGGGGAGAGGGAGGGAATGAAATCATAGAGTGGTTCTTGAGGTGGATAGGCCTTGAATAGGATTGTGACCTAGTAAGGAAAAACTGTGGGTCACAAGGCTACAGGGACTTAAGACATCTCTTCCTGTAAATGGAGTGGCCTTAGAAAGTGGCGTGGTTATAGCTGGGGAAAGGGCTGTACTTGGCTGTGTGTGCTTAGGCGTCAAGCAGGGTGCTTTTCCCTTTCAGCATTTTGGTTTGAAATGTCTATGTGGAAGGAATATTGTCTTTTTTTAAAATATTTATTTATTTATTTATTATGTATACAATATTCTGTCTACATGTATGCCTGAAGGCCGGAAGAGGGCAACAGACCTTATTACAGATGGTTGTGAGCCACCAT
>NW_026077789.1:0-1100 GCF_014885135.2 Alexandromys fortis
TTTTTTTTTTCTAGAAAAGTCCCACACTTACTTATAAGGCAATGGAGTTATTGGATACTTGAAGGCCTAGAGGAGTTCTACGCATCCGAATTGGGGAGGTGGATAGAGCAAGCACTCAAGATCTGAGCTGGTAAAAAAAAAAAAGATCTGAGCTGGTGCAGTGGCCTGACGATGCCATTTGTGTAAAAATCCGAAGGAGAAAACAATAATAAAATAACAATAATAATGCTAAGGCAGAATCCAGACAGTCAACAGAAAGCGAGAAGGAGATATTTTGTCTTTTTCTCCCACATGGTCATTCTCAGCTGGGCAGTGTCTTGAGCTTCTGTACTTTGCTTCCAGGTTAACTTTGACACAGCCCCCCCCCCCATTGTCCAGCTGCATTCCTTGTGTATTAAAACCCCATCGCAGCTGGACAGGTGGTGCTTGCCTGTAGAACAGTTACCTTTCTTACTTCTGAACACGAATTGACAACTTTGTCTCTCTTAGCTTGGGAAGGAGAGACTGGAGTCTCAAGAGCTCAAGTTTACCTTTGACTTGCAGAAAGTTCGAGACCAGTCTAGGCTACACGAGACCGTGCCTAAAAACAAAACAACAACAATAGCAACAAAACAAAAGCCGGGCATGGTATTGCATGCCTTTAGTTCCAGAACACAGGAGGCAGAGGCAGGCAGATCTCTGAGTTCAAGACCAGACTGATCTACATAGTGAGTTCTAGGACAGTCAGGGCTATGCAGTGAAACCCTGTGTGGGGTTTGAATAGGAATGGCCCCCATAGACTCATGTGTTTTAATACTTGGTCCACAGGGAGCCGCACCATTAGGAGATCTGACCTTGTTGGAGGAAGTGTTTAACTGGGAGGTGGGCTTTGAGGTCTTAGAAGCTCAAACCAGTTCACTTCCTGTTGCCTGCTGATCCAAATGTAGAACTATCAGCTACATATCCAGCACCATGACTGCCTGCATGCTGCCATGCTTCCTGCCATGATAATAGACTAAACCTCTGAACAGTAAGCCAGCCCCAATGAAATGTTTTCGTTTATGAGAGTTGCCCTGGTCATAGTGTCTCTTCACAGCAATAGAAACCCTAAGACACCTTAT
>NW_026077790.1:0-1042 GCF_014885135.2 Alexandromys fortis
GGGAGGCGGCGGTGGGGAAGAGACAGAAATCTTTAATTAATTAATAAAGAAATAAATAAATTAAAAAAAAGAAATAATGGCTTTGGTCTGCTAGTACCATACTCCTATGTTTTCACTCACTTAGGTAGTGGCATGGGCACAAATCCTCCCCCTATTCTAAGAAAATCACAGTGAGTCTCAGTATTGGGACCCTGTTCTTGGCCTGCACTTCCAGTATCGTCACAGCAGGCAGCACTGCTCCAGCCATCTCTCTGTCTATCTCCAACCACAGTGCTCCCGGCTCCCGGCCACATCTCTGTAGCCTTCTCCATCTTTTTTTTATTTTCCCCTTTCTACTGTTATTGTTGTTGTCGCCCAGTGTACAGAATGCACCCAATTAGCATTTATTCCAACAAATGAACGTTTATTTAAAAGGATTTATAAAATCATACCACTTACTTTAAAAAGACGGAGGCATCTTTGATGTTTGGAACACATATTATTGTGACTCAAAGTCAAAAGTTAAAAAAAAAGAAACAAAAATTGATAAATATCTCCCTTTTCTCCCAGCCAGGGATACAGACCTGGAGCTATATCTTTTTAATCAGTCAGCCCTGACTTTATTCCATAGGTCTAAGAGTAACATGACTAGGAGGCTTAGCTTTGATAAAGATGTCAGCTGTGGGGCTTGAAGAGCTTAGTGCCCTTGGTTGGGGGAGAAAGGTCACCTGCACAACCCACAGGAAAAGAATGACCAATAACTTCCTGAACCGAGGCTACTTTAGAGAAGACAGACTCAAAGGGAGGGAAGAATGGAAAACAAAGTCATACCCACTTACATGTATAAAATGATTGGCATTCATATAATACCATATTCACTTTTATCCTCCCAGTGATACAGTGATGGTAATTGAGCAGGTATTACAGTGATTTTTTTTAAGATTTATTTTATTATGTATACAATGTTTCTTCTGCATGTACACCTCTATGCCAGAAGAGGGCACCAGACCTCATTACAGATGGTTATGAGCCATTATGTGGTTGCTGGGAATTGAACTCGGGA
>NW_026077791.1:0-1101 GCF_014885135.2 Alexandromys fortis
GAGAACTCTACATCTTGATCCAAAGGCAACAGGAAGTGAACTGAGACACTGGGCATGGTTTGAACATACATGAGATCTCAAAGCCCACCCCCACAATGGCACGCTTCCTTCAACAAAGCCACACCTCCTAATAGTGCCACTTCCTATCAAGAGGCTAGTTACAAACCACCACACCTGGCACATCACGGTGCTAAGTAAAGCTGGTGCTGGTTGAAGCGTCATGTCAGCTTGACTGCTGTCCCTGCCTGGGACACCACCTCCCTGCTGTTCCTGTGCAATCACTTCACAGCTACCAGAGCTCCACTTTTCCCTTTTACTTCTTAAATCTCAACTAGTATTTATTTATTATTGACTCTTTTGTGTTGGTGCTGGTGATCAAACTCATACATGCTAAATACTTAGTGTAACTCTGAGCTACGCTCTCCAGCCCCTATTTTTAATTTATTTTTAATTTTATCTGTTGTATCTTTCTTTCAAAAAATCCTTGGTTTTTAGTTATTATTAATTTTTATTCTTCAACAATTTCATAGGTGTATATGACATACTTTGATTACTCCATCTCCCTCCCTCTGGAACTCTTCTTTGTCTCAATATGTCTTATAAACATAAACATATATTCATATATATCTGAGGATAGATGGATAGATAGGTAGATAGATAGATAGATATAGATAGATAGATAGATAGATAGATAGATAGATAGATAGATAGATAGCAGATCCATCTGAGTTTAGAGCTACTGGTGTGTGAGGTTATTGACTAGAGCATGGGCAGTTGGTCAGGCTACATTCTTGCAGAAAGATGGCTCCCCTTCCCAATAGCCACATACTTCCAATAGCTCCTCAGCGAGGAATGGAGCCTTGTGAGCCCTCCTGCATTCAAGCTAGAAGACTGAGGGGCCCCACCTTGTACCGGTAAAGCACAGATACTGTGAATTCATGAGTGCTATGACCACATCATATCCGAAGACAGTGTTTCACAGCAGTCTTTCCCACCCTCTGGCTCCAGCATGCTTTCTGCTGCCTTTCCATCTCAGTCCTGAGCCTTTCGCAGGAGGATGTAGTCATCACTTTGCTGTTTAGATAAAATACCACAACCAAA
>NW_026077792.1:0-1122 GCF_014885135.2 Alexandromys fortis
AGAGACAGAAATCTTTAATAAATAAATAAATAAATAAATAAATAAATAAATAAATAAATAAAATATGTCCATAGATGTGTGAATTTACATCTTGGACTTTGATTCAATTCAATTCAATTTGACTGATGTGCCTGTTAATGGGCCAATGCCATGATATTTTCATTACTATAGCTCTGTAGTACAGTTCTTCAAATTATTCATGATTGCTTTAACTATTCTGTTGTGTGTGTGTTTGTGTGTCTGTGTGTCTGAGAGAGAGAGAGAGAGAGAGAGAGAGAGAGAGAGAGAGAGAGAGAGAGAGTTTCCGTATGAACCTGAATATTGTCATTTCGAGATGTGTGAAGGATGTGTTGGAATTTTGGTGGGGATTGCATTACATCTATAGATTACTATTGGTAGGATGGGCATGTTTAGAATATTGATGTTAACCCTACAGATCCATGCATGGAAGATCTTTTCCATTTTCTGACATCTTCTTCAATTTTTTTCTTCAGCGCCTTTTTATTATACAAAGCTTCCACAAACTTGATTACAGTTACTTCCAGATGATTTTTATTATTTGAAGCTATTGTGAAAGGTGTTGTTTCCCTGTTTATTTCTCACTCTGACATTTATATATAGGAGAGATAGTGATTGTTGTAAGTTAATTTTGTATCCAGATACTTTGCTGAAAGTGTTTATCAGCTGTAGGAGTTTCCCTTTGGAAGTTTTATGATAGCTTACTATCACAACATCTGCAAATGAAGATACTTTGGCTTATAATTCTGTTAACTTGTATATTCTCTATTCAACTTTTAGTTAATTTGTATAAGGGTTTTTTGATGTTATTAGTTCTCTCAAACAATCAACTTATTCTTTTATTAATTTTTTTTATTTTATCTTTTCTTTTTTCATTTTTCTTTTTTATTGACTTCAAACCTGAGTTTGATTATTTCTTGCCATGTACTACTTTTGAGTTTGATATCTTCTTTTTGTTTCAGAAGACTCAGGAGGTATACTGTTAAGTTACTAGTATGGGAATTCTACATTTTTTTTTTTTGATTTTTCGAGACAGGGTTTCTCTGTGGCTTTGGAGCCTGTCCTGGAACTAGCTCTGTAGACCAGGCTGGTCTCGAACTCACA
>NW_026077793.1:0-1043 GCF_014885135.2 Alexandromys fortis
GACTTGATTGGGGGAGGGAGAGGGAAAGGGGAGGCGGAGGTGGGGAAGAGACAGAAATCTTTAATAAAAAAAAATAAATAAAAAGAAAAGTAAGCCTGTGTCCTTACCTACACTATTCTGGAACAGAATTTCTGTCTCAGTAAATGCATGTGGGCAGAGTCAGTGAGTAGCAGGGTCAAAGACTGCTACACTTTTCCCTTCTTATTGAAATTTGGAAGGTTTTCTTGAACATATGTATTTCTTTCTTTGTTTTATTCCCTTAGAGCTTTTGAAAACTATTCTTCTTCATTTTTTCCTTTTATTGAAAATAGATTTTTTTACATATAATGTACCCTGATTATGATTCCCCCTTCTACTCCTCAGTTCTTCCCCACCTCCCTCTCGTCAGGATTTACTTGCTTTCTGTTCCTCATTGGAAGCAAACAGGCATCTATGGAGTAATAAAATAGAATGACGTAAAACAAAGACCTAGCACATCAAAACTGAGCAAAACAAAGAGAAAAGAGTCCAAGAGAAAGCATAAGAAACAGAGACCCACTCATTTGCATATTCAGGAATCCCATAAAAACACTAAACTGGGAGCCATATTATATACATAAAGGACCTATAGGTTAAAAAGAAAGAATGAAAAATATATAAATAAAATTTTAAGGGCATTGAGATGGCTCAGAGGTTAAGAGCACTGGCTCCTCTCCAGAAGTCCTGAGTTCAATTCCCAGCAACCACATGGTGGCTCACAACTATCTGTAATGAGATCTGGTGCCCTCTTCTGGCCTACAGGCAGACATGCAGGCAGAACACTGTATACATAATAAATAAATCAATCTTTCAATGAGGACTACTGAGACCCCAAGAACAATGGCAATGGGTTTTTGATCCTACTGCACCTATTGGTTTTGTGGGAGCCTAGGCAGTTTGGATGCTCACCTTACTAGACCTGGATGGAGGTGGGTGGTCCTTGGACTTCCCACAGGGCAGGGAACCCTGATTGCTCTTTGGGCTGACAAGGGAGGGGGGCTTGATTGGGGGAGGGAAAGGGGAGG
>NW_026077794.1:0-1101 GCF_014885135.2 Alexandromys fortis
ATATTCTTGATATATGTTATATATAGTTTATAATATATATTCTTTTTAATATATATATATATATATGAAATAAAGGATGGTTTAATTTTCATTAAATCACTTTGGGAGAAACATGATCATCAGTACAATTTACTGTTGCTTTTTCCAGTCTGTGGTTTTAGGCTTGACAATTTCTAATTTCCACAAAATTAGTTGGTTTTGATTCCACAACTCAAAACCTTGAAAACCTTTCATCTGGTGGTGAAGTTGAAATTGTACATGTTTTACCAATATTAATTTGTATATAAATTTGTATATAATTTATATATAAATATAAATGTAGTATAAATGGCATTATATACCCAGAAAAGAAAATACTTCTTTGCACTAAGAAAGATGATTTGGCAATTTAAATGTTTTTTTCCTAATTTGAAATATACATATATAAAGTATAACCATTTTATTCATATATTATAATTATACAAAACACATGTATTCCTACTGTTTTTTCTCATGTTTATATTTCCCAAATACAAAAGACTCTTATCTTCCACCAAGGTGTCTTAAACCATAGGTCAGGAAGTTAGAGATTACCTATCTTTATCCGTGCCCAGCTTGGGAATTTCTTCTCTAAATCACCCAATAAAATATTCAGGTTGGAATTGAAGCCATGGCTCAGGATTAAAGAGAAAAAACAGCTTTTGGATAAGGACACAGTTTGAGTCCCAGTGCCCTATCGGGAGACCACAAACTCTCTTTACCCCAGCTAAAGGGCATCCTACATCTCTGGCCCTGATGGGCTCTGGCATTCTTGCACACACTAACCCTACAGTCACACATATGCATAGTCTATGAAAATCAAGTGTGTACTGGACAGCATTGTAAGGTGCAATCTCTTTAAGACTTGTAAGGTAATAATTTGAAAATAATTTATTTATTTTGTTTATTATTTATTTATTTATTTATGGTTTCTGTCTCTTCCCCGCCACCGCCTCCCATTTCCCTCCCCCTCCCCCAATCAAGTCCTCCTCCCTCGTCAGCCCAAAGAGCAATCAGCGTTCCCTGCCCTGTGGGAAGTCCAAGGACCACCCACCTCCATCCAGGTCTAGTAAGGTGAGCATC
>NW_026077795.1:0-1067 GCF_014885135.2 Alexandromys fortis
TCCTGGTCCCCATCAGATAGTTAAAACTTCACCACTGTCTCCCACATGTGGAGGGCCTAGTTCCATCCCATGGAGGCTCCACAGTTGTCAGTCTAGAGTTCGTGAGTTTCCACAGGCTTCGGCTGTGTCTGTAGATTTCTCCAGCATGATCTTGACCTCCCTTGCTCATATATTCCCTCCTGGGATAGAGTTTTCAAAGCAAATTAACCCAATGTTAAGTGCCTGTTGTGCCGATTCCTTCACAGTCCTATGACACATGAAACACTATTTATTGTAGCAAGGATGGCAGGACTGAAATCTAACCTCACTCATGCCTTAACTACTGAAAGATGAATCAGTTTAGAGAAACACTGGTCCCAGCTCATCATGACGAAGGCTCACAGAGCCTGGGGCTCACCCTCATACGTAATCAGCATAACCTCGTGAGATTATTGTGAGGAACAGGCATTTTTAAAGGCCCCGGTCCATCTATGTGGCTGACTGTTCCAAACAGTCTGTTTAAAATGACTGCAATCTTGCAAATCAGAAACATCTGGCTGGGGAATTCCTTGCTGGTTGCTGGCTGCAGGCTGGGAGCTCAGGGAGCCTGGGGTCCTGCAGGGAAGTCTGTCCCAGGGTCTGTGTGTGCTTCCTTCCAGCACAGAACTGGAATCTAGAATGAACTGGAATAAACCTCTACAGAAGCTGCAGACTTCTTAGGACCAAGTTATAGACCTTCTAGAATATTCTGCAACATTCACTTTTTTAAATCACTAAGGCCAGCCCAGCGATCCAACAGGGAAAGAAGTCAACTCCACAATCAATAATAGAAACAGCAAAAAGTTCGTGACATCCATCTCCCTCCCATACTGATACATCAGAACATTGAAATGCTATTATAGTCTTTAAGTAAAAGGTTTTATGTCCTCAAAAGAAATTTGTTTATTTATTTTTATTTATTTATTTCGTTATTTATTTTTTGGTTTTTCGAGACAGGGTTTCTCTGTGGTTTTGGAGCCTGTCCTGGAACTAGCTCTTGTAGACCAGGCTGGCCTTAAACGCACAGAGATCCGCCTGCCTCTGCCTCC
>NW_026077796.1:0-1100 GCF_014885135.2 Alexandromys fortis
TGAAATTTCATATATATATATGAAAATGTTCAGGCAAACATCCATGGGGCTAAAGACAATACATACACAGCAAAAGATTGTATGTGATAACTCTCTGTAATTTACTCAATTTCTTTTTATTGGAAGTAGACCAGATCTCCAGACAAAAGTTGGGAGCACCGGGGTGGGGGTGGGGTGGGGCGAAGAGGAAATGGGGGAGAGACAAGGGAGAAGGGGAGGACTGGGAAGAGCTTGAGGGAATGGGATGGTTGAGATGGGGGAAAGGTGGATATGGGAGCAGGGAAGAAGATATCTTAATTAAGGGAGCCATTTAAGGGTTGGCAAGAGACTTGGCTCTAGAGGGGTTCCCAGATGTGCAAGGTAATGTCCCCAGCTACATCCTTGGACAGCAGAGGAGAGGGTGCCTGAACTGGCCTTCTCCCGTAGCCACACTGATGAATATCTTGCATAACACCATAGAACCTTCATCTGACGATGGATGGAGATAGAGACAGAGACCCACATTGGAGCACTGGACTGAGCTCCCAAGGTCCAAATGAAGAGCAGAAGGAGGGAGAACATGATCAACGAAGTCAGGACCATCGCAAGGGGTGCATCTACCCACTGAGTACTAAATTTTGAAAACTAAAAGAAATAAAATCATAGCAAATATAAAAGTTATAACATGAGACCATATATCAATCCAAACACATTTGTATTCACAATAAATAGTAGCAGAGAAATCACTCCAGTGGGCAGAAACTCTCAGTTAAAAAAAAAAGACTCATTATATGATGCACATAAAAGTATTCTGAAAACATAATGTCAAATATTTCATTTGAAATGATATAACTGATATAGACAAAAAATAAACAGAGACTTACTATGATGGTATTGATGAGTGTTTATTTTAAGGCAAGGCCAATGTTACAAAGTCTTTACTACATACTATGATTAAAGGAACAATCTGACACATGCTATAATTCAGAATACTTATGAGCTTTAAAAAGGTTACTCAAAGTTTGCCTCATTATAAGATGAATTGGACATGTCTTGAGTTAGTTTTGGTGATTATAATATTACTTATTTTGATTTGATTTGTTGTTAATAGATCAGACAGA
>NW_026077797.1:0-1102 GCF_014885135.2 Alexandromys fortis
AACTAGCTCTTGTAGACCAGGCTGGCCTCAAACTCACAGAGATCCACCTGCCTCTGCCTCCTGAGTGCTGGGATTAAAGGCGTGCGCCACCACCGCCCGGCCCCAAGCTATTTTTTAAAAATATTTATTTATTTATTATGTATACAATATTCTGTCTGCATGTATGCCTGAAAACCAGAAGAGGGCACCAGACCTCCAGACCTCATTATAGATGGTTGTAAGCCACCAAGTGGTCGCTGGGAATTGAACTCAGGACCTTTGGAAGAGCAGGCGATGCTCTTAACCTCTGAGCCATCTCTCCAGCCCCCAAGCTATTTTTTTGTGTGATAAGATTATAGATGATAATCCTTTCTACTTTTGACTTTTAAATAAATAAAAAATTATTATTTTAAACAGGATCTCCTTCTGTAAGTCCTGGCTGACCTGGAACTATGTAGAACACGCTGGCCTTGAACTCACTAAGATCTGCCTGCCTCTGCCTCCCACGTGCTGGACCTACAGGTCTGCATCACCATGCCCAGCTATGTTTGCTATTTTTAGTTCCATGTAGGTGTGTGCATCTCTGTGTGGGTATGTGCATGTGCGTGCAGGTGTCCTTAGAAGCTAGAGGATGCTGGGTTCTCTGGAGCTTGAGTCAAGCAGTTACAAGCTGCACACTGTTCCAGTGAGAGTAGAAGGGAGGAGATGCATGGAGACTGAAGCCAGGACAGCTCCTGAAAGGCTTCCCTCTGGCTCCAGTTTGCATTCTCATTTTATAAGCAGAAGTGGCAATCGCAGGTTGGTAAGGGCAACAGTCCTTTGTTTCGGCTGTCCCTCAGGCTCATTCTGCTCCAGGTAGCGAGTGAAGTCCTGCTTGGCAAACAGGCAGTACAAGGAGTGCTTTAAGTGAATCATTCTCATTCTCAATGAAACTCCTCTCCAGGTTTTAAAGTCGTGCCACCCCTTGTCTTTAGTCTAAAGCCCAGTCAAGTTTATATCTATATATTGCTTCTGTATAACATTATCCTTTGCATCATCATAGCCTGAGGGGTCCTTTCTCCAAATAAACCATGTTCTTTTGGAAGACATCACATGTCATCTTCCTTTCCTGACCAACTACTGC
>NW_026077798.1:0-1039 GCF_014885135.2 Alexandromys fortis
GTACTGAAATTATAGGCATATACCACCATACATGATTATCATTTTAATTTTTAATAACACATATCTATTGTTCAAATAATTGAGGTCAGTCTTATATTTGCATATATTTGTATAGCATGTACTGATCAAATTCAGGTGTTCAGTGCAACCCACTTCCCATTTGCTTCTTAATTTCTAACATACCTTCATACCATAAGTATAAACATACATTTAATTGTCAAAATTGTTTTTGTCTAACATTCTATCAGAAAAAGAGCAAAGGAAATAATATTCTAGTTTCCTACTTATGGTTTTTATTGCTGAAATGAAACATTACGACCAAAAAGCTAAGAGAAAGAGTTTGTTTGGCTTACACTTCCATATCACTGGTCATCACTGAAGGGTATCTATCAAGACAAGAAATCCATCAGGCGGGAATCTGGAGACAGAAGATGATGCAGAGACCATAGAGCGGTATTCTTTACTGGCTTACTTCCCATGGCTTGCTCAGCCTTTTTTGTGACAGAATCTAGAACCACAAGTCTAGGAATGGCACCTTCTACAATGAGCTGGTCTTTTCCACATCTCCCATCGATCACTAAGAAAATGTCTTACAGATTACCTTACACCTTCATCTTATGAACCATTTGGGTGAAGGGAGCATTCAAGACAGGGTTTCGCTGTGTGACAGCCTTGTCTGTCCTGGAACTTGCTCTGTAGAAAAGACTGGCCTCAAACTTACAGAGATTCACCTACCACTGCCTCAAAAATTCTGTGATTAGCCTGGTGATTGGGGCAATGCCTTTAATTGTGCCTCCACCAACTGGCTTGGAACCATTATTTAAATAGAGGTTCTCTCCTCTGAGATGACTCTAGCTTCTGTCAATTTGACCTAAAACAATCTGGCACCATTGATTTCTTATGAACTTGACTCATAAGCACATCACTGTTAGGCCACAACATTTCCTTTTTTTTTTTTTTTTTTTTGGTTTTTCGAGACAGAGTTTCTCTGTGGCTTTGGAGCCTGTCCTGGAACTAGCTCTGTAGACCAGGCTGGTCT
>NW_026077799.1:0-1104 GCF_014885135.2 Alexandromys fortis
TGTGTGTGTGTGTGTGTTTGCTTTAGATCAAAATAAAACTATTATGTGAAAGTTCTTATTATCAGAAGTATGAAAAAGGTATAGAGAAGAACCATGGAATCAATGGGCTGAGCCTCCCAAGTGCTTTGAAGGAGACAATGCTCACTTCTCTGCTTTTAGAGCCCCAAGCTTTCCTTCACTGGCAATCCTCTCTTTACCTTCCAAGTCGATCCCATTGTATTTTCAAAGCTCTCTGAAGCTCCTTCCTCACTTTTTCACACACAGACTGTGCCAGTCCTTTCTGGTCATCCATCTGAATAAGTCATGATAAACTCAAAGAGCATACTCCTAGGTGGTGGATAGAGAAGGCCCATACCTGAGAGGCCCTTACTCTTTTCACCTTGATACCAGCACATGTTGAGTCCCTACTGTTCCCGGTGTCTTGCAAAGATCAGATTTTATTTTCCTACATCTCTGTGGTTCATTTGACTCCAGGACTTACAATAATAGTTCAAGATCATCAACTAGTAAACAGTTGTTCATTTCTACCAGATGCCTATAATTATTTTAATACTTGACAGGGTCTCTGTAGCTACATTATGTTTAAGAGATTTCTAAGTGTGTTTATGTGTTTGTGTACTGGTGCGAGCAGAGGCCAGAAGAGGCTCTCAGATGCCCTGGAGTTGAAGTCATAGGCTGTTGTCAGCTTCCTGATTTGGATGCAGGAAACAGAGAGCTACTTGATGTGGGTGCTCGGAACAGAGCCCACTATAGCAAACCATCACTGAGCCGCTGTTTCAGTACAGGAAGTGTCTTCATGCCCTGTGATCCTTACAGTCAGTCTCATGGTCTTCTGTCCACCATACACCTTCTGGTGATTGGTACAGTCAAAAGTGTGTCTTTGGTAACTTTACCTTGACAATGTCTAATAGGATGACTTTTTTTTTTTGCTGTGTTCTTATACAATTCAAAATTTCATGCAAGATGGTATGGTTCCAAACTAAATAGGAATCTGTCATGTACCTCATTGCCACAACTTCTGTTTCTTTATGTTTTTTTTTAAATGAGGCTTTTCATTTCTATGCAGTATTCTCTCTCTCTCTCTCTCTCTCTCTCTCTCTCTCT
>NW_026077800.1:0-1079 GCF_014885135.2 Alexandromys fortis
TTCCATCCAGGTCAAGGAAGGTGAGCATCCAAACAGACTAGACTCCCACAAAGCCAGTACATGCGGTAGGATCAAAACCCAGTGCCATTGTCCTTGGCTTCTCAGTCAGCCCTCATTGTGAGCCGCATTCAGAGAGTCCGTTTTGATCTCATGCTCCATCAGTCCCAGTCCATTTGACCTTGGTGAGCTCCCATTAGATCAGCCCCACCGTCTCAGTGGGTGGGTGCCCCCCTTGCGGTCTTGACTTCCTTGCTCATGTTCTCCCTCCTGCTCCTCATTTGGACCTTGGGAGCTCAGTCCAGTGCTCCAATGTGGGACTCTTTCTCTATCTCCATCCATCGCCAGATGAAGGGTCTATGGTGATATGCAAGATATTCATCAGTTTGGCTATAGGATAGGGCCGTTTCAGGCTCCTTCTCCTCAGCTGTCCAAGGAACTAGCTGGGGACATCTCAATGGACACCTGGGAACCCCTTTAGAGTCAAGTCTCTTTCCAACCCTAAAAGGTCTCCCTTAATTAAGATATATACTTCCCTGCTCCCATATCCACCCTTCCTCTATCTCAACCATCCCATTCCCCCAAGCTTTCCCCATCCTCCCCTTCTCACTTTTTTCTCCCCATCTCCCCTTACACCCACCCCACCCCCACCCCCAATCTCCCAATATTTGCCTGGCAATCTTGTCTACTTTCATTATCCAGGATGATAACTATATGTTTTTCTTCAGGTTCACCTTCTTATTTAGCTTCTCTAGGATCACAAAATATAAGTTCAATGTCCTTTATTTATGGCTAGAATCCAGTTATGAGTGAGTACATACCATATTCATCTTTTTGGGTCTGGGTTACCTCACTCAAGATAGTATTTTCTATTTCTATCCATTTGCATGCAAAATTCAAGATGTCATTGTTTTTTATTCCTGAGTAGTACTCTATTTCACACTTTCTTCATCCATTCTTCCATTGAGGGGCATCTAGGTTGTTTCCAGGTTCTGGCTATTACAAATAATGCTGTTATGAACATAGTTGAACAAATGCTTTTGTCATATGATAGGGCATCTCTTGGGTATATTCCCAAGAGT
>NW_026077801.1:0-1100 GCF_014885135.2 Alexandromys fortis
GTATGCTGCAGGCCAGAAGAGGGCACCAGATCTCATTACAGATGGTTGTGAGCCACCATATGGTTGCTGGGAATTGAACTCAGGACCTCTGGAAGTGCTCTTAACCTCTGAGCCATCTCCCCAGCCCAAGAGGTGGGTTCTTTCTACCATCATCACTATCATCAAATTGTGACACTTGTATTGAAACGCACAACAAATCAAAACCTGAACCAAGGGTGCTGTGTCGCCAGCTCCCAGCTCAGCTCCCAGCTCAAGATATCAATGTTACCAATATGCCAAGCCTTTCTGGTCCCTCGTGGCCACTCCTAAGCACACAGGATAACCCCTAACTTGATCTTTAATGTTACCTAAAAGTTCCTTTGGTTTTGAGCCATACACAGTATATTCTTTTGCATCTGGTGCCTTTTATTGAACGTCATGTTCCTAACAGTGGTCTGACTGCTTATGATGTAGCTCATCCATTCTCACTGCTAGGCAGTGTGCCAGATGACTATGTAAAAATCACCCCTTTTCTGTTGTTTATGGATGTGTGGACTCTTCTCAGTTAAAGCTATCACAAGAATGCTATCAATATTCTCCTGTGTGTCTTTTGAAAACAAGGAATTTTCATTGGTCTTGCCGGATCACAGAGCGGTGTACTGGCTAATTTTATGTTACCTTGATACATACAGTTATCTAAAAGGAAGGAACCTCAATTGAGATAATGCCCCAATAAGATCCAGCTGTAGGACATTTTCTTAATTAGTGATTGATGGGGGAGGACCCAGCCCATGGTGGGTGATGCCATCCCTGGGCTGGTCATCCCGGATTCTTTAAGAAAGCAGGCTGAAAGCTGGGTGGTGGTGGCGCACGCCTTTAATCCCAGCACTCGGGAGGCAGAGGCAGGCAGATCTCTGTGAGTTCGAAACCAGCCTGGTCTACAAGAGCTAGTTCCAGGACAGGCAGGCTTCAAAACCACAGAGAAACCCTGTCTCGAAAAAAAGCAAAAAAAAAAAAAAAAAAAAGAAAAGAAAAAAAGCAGGCTGAGCAAGCTCTGGGAAGCAAGCCAGTAAGCAGCACCCTTCCATGGCCTCTGCATCAGCTCCTGCCTCCAGGTTTCT
>NW_026077802.1:0-1054 GCF_014885135.2 Alexandromys fortis
CTGCTAAGACCTCCCTTGATCTATTACTCAATTTGATCATACATAATAGCTAATAATCATTTAGAAGCCAAATTGGATTAGGCCTAAAAGACAGAACATTTGAGTTTGGTTTTGAAAATATTAAAATTACAGTTACCAATGGTTTCATTAGGTGTAATAGTTATGTCGAAACTGCCCCTGTCTCTCCTAATGTTGAACTGAGATGCATCGAGGTAATGAGCTAGCTCTTAACCATTTGTATTGAAGATTGGTAAGTGGTGTAAGTAAGGTCTACAAACAGAACTAGCTCTTTTATTTGCTTTATACCTTATCTTGAATTTTGCATGAAAATTGATGGAGCTAGAAAACATTATTTTTAGTGAGGTAACCCAGACACAGAAAGACAATTATCATATGTATTCATTCATAGGTAGTTTTTCAAAATAAAGCAAAGAAAGCCAGCCTACAAACCACAATCCCAGAGAACTTAGACAACAATGAGGACACTAAGAGAGACTTGTATAGATCTAATCTTCATGGGAAGTAGAAAAAGACAAGCTCTCCTGAGTAAATTGGGAGCACGGGGACCTTGGGGGAGTGTTGGAGGGGAAGGGGAGAGGCAGGGAGGGGAGCAGAGAAAAAATGTAGAGCTCAATAAAAAATCAATATAAAAACACAAAAGAAAATTGACCATTTCCTTGACATTTTCCAGTTTTGTGGAGTACAGTTTTCAAGTATGAGCTCATGATTCTCTGGATTTCCTCAGTGTCTGATGTTATGTCCCCCTTCTCATTTCTGATTATGTTAATTTGGATATTCTCTATTTTTCTTTTGGGTTCTTTAGATAAGGGTTTGTCTATATTGCTGATATTTTACAAAAAAGCAGCTCTTTGTCCCACTGACTTTTTTTTTTATTAAAGATTTCTGTCTCTTCCCCACTGCTGCCTCCCCTTTCCCTCCCCCTCCCCCAATCAAGTTCCCCTCCCTCGTCAGCCCAAAGAGCAATCAGGGTTCCCTGCCCTTGGGAAGTCCAAGGACCACCCACCTCCATCCAGGTCTAGTAAGGTGAGCATCC
>NW_026077803.1:0-1042 GCF_014885135.2 Alexandromys fortis
CCACAAAACCAATAGGTGCAGTACAATCAAAAACCCATTGCCATTGTTCTTGAGGTCTCAGTAGTCCTCATTGTCCACTATGTTCAGCAGGACCAGTTTTAACCCAGGCTTTTTCAGACCCAGGCCAGCTGGCCTTGGTGAGTTCCCGATAGAACATCCCCATTATATAACTCTTGAATAGTTAACACAGAGTGCTGTCTTTCACAGTAAAGTTGAGAGGAGCGCAAGTGACATAGCATCAACTTCCCTCTGCTATCATTTCCTTCTAGTGAATAAGGAACAGTAGAAATAAGCTTTTCATTTGGCCTATGTGAAGTCCCTATTTGTAGGTGAGGATCGTGTGTTTGTGTGTGTGTGTGGTTTTGTCACTATGTAGATTTGGAAGTCACCAAAAATGTTAGAGATCAACTCTTTCTACTATGCGATAGACTCTCTTCCTACTAAGCAGGCTCTTTAAGTTGAAGTGCTCAGGATTCCTGACACACAGAGGGCATCTCACTGGCCTTCAGTTTCAAACATTTTCATGGAATTATCCCAACATCGCAATCACAAACCTAGGAAGAAGCATGCAAGCACCATAGCCTCTTGATTCTTTTATGACCACTCATGTACTCGCTACAGGTTCAGGCTATGTTCAAGAATATCATGGTTCTGCTCACTCTGTGATTTTCTCCACAACTGGCTTGTAATCACAGGTATTGGTGAGTTTCTGCTCTTGTTTTCTGTGCCATGATAGTTTTTGCATTCAGACAGCCACATAATCAATTCTCATATACATGCTTGAGTAGGTGATGACTTTATTAGCTAATTAATTAGGTATTTATCAAGATTTAACCCATCTACAGGTAGGCTATTTCACAAAAGCATGTTGATTATGGAGTCACAGCTAGAAAGCATTACTGAAAAGTGTCAATATACAGAGGAAAATCAATGTTGAAGGATATATACCACAGGATTCCTCCAAATTTTATTATATTTTATGAGATATGGAGAATTTCTGTTCATCTCCTATCATAGTTTTTAAAAATTATTTTAAAATATA
>NW_026077804.1:0-1098 GCF_014885135.2 Alexandromys fortis
TCCCGAGTGAACTCCATAGACCATGTCCCAAGTGAACTCCATAGACCACGTCCCAAGTGAACTTCATAGACCATGTCCCAAGTGAACTCCATAGACTACGTCCCGAGTGAACTCCACAGACAACATCCTGAGTGAACTCCACAGACCGTGTCCTGAGTGAACGCCACAGACCACGTCCCGAGTGAACTCCACAGACCGCATCCTGAGTGAACTTCATAGATAGACAGAGCCTCACAGAGCTACCCTAGAAGCTCCCAACTGTAGTGTTCTGGTTGTTAATCGGGACCACTGATTGACATCATTACCTGTGCAGGACTACCCTAGCTTCTCCGACATTCTCATTTAAAATCACATCAACACATCAGGAGTCTGCATTCCATTATTTAAAGTTCTCAAATACAAAGCCAGCTAAAATGCCTGAAAATATTTTTGTAGAAACTCAGAAGGATTATCTAAATTTTTTTAAGTTATCTTGAACTCAAATTAAGTCTTTGATTTTCTTCAGCAAACTCATTACTTTACTAATTTGAGTAAGAAGTAAAGTCCAAAGGAAGCCAATAGCACTAACTCTAGTGTTTACGCTTGTGAAGCTATTTCCTACTGGAAGCTCTGTTGTCTCCCAGCACAGGAGAGGTCTCAGCACTGCCCAGTTTTCATGAGAGCCCAGCTTTCATTAATGAGTCTCCATCTGCATGGAAAGCAGACCCCGCTACAGCTTTGCCTCCTGATAACTGAACAAAAGAGGAATCACTGCATCTGTACGACCTCCCACATTTCCAAGCACAACTTGATTTCTCAGCATATGCCTTTGCTCCTTCTCTTCATGGTTTCAGTGGCATGAAAGGCTCTTTTAAACCAATTACATTTCTCTAGAGTCAACTTCCTGCTTCCACCAATTTTTAACTTTTGAAGAAGTACAGGGTATATGACACGTTTCCCTCCTACAGCCTAAACTTGAGGGGGGAAAGGTCACATTCATATATAACTAATGTTGAATCTCACTACCTGATGTAGGTGGGTCTTCTTTCTATGTGTTGCTTTCATTGGTTAATTAATAAAGAAACTGCTTGGCCTGATAGGTCAGAACATAGGTGGGTG
>NW_026077805.1:0-1099 GCF_014885135.2 Alexandromys fortis
CTGGTCTCCGCGGGAACAGTGGTTCTGTAAGTCTATTCCTCCATTAAAGCTGTCTATATTTTGACAATCTGTCTGCATTCGCTTACGCCGTTACACAATCTCATTAATATTAGCAAAATAAAATCTTTCTTTCAAAGTTTGTAATTTAGGGGCTGGAGAGATGGGTCAGTGGTTAAGAACACTTGCTATTGTTAAAGATCCAGGTTCAAGTCCCTCCACCCACATGGTAGTGCACAACCATCTATAACTTCAATTCCGGAGGCTCTGAAAGCTTCTTCTGATCTCCTCAGGCAACAGGCACACACATGTGTATGTACATACCTACTAGCAAAACACTCACACATATAAGATTAAAATAAATATTTCAAAATAATATTACAAAATCTATAATTTAAATAAAGACCATTGGGGCCGGGCGGTGGTGGTGCACGACTTTAATCCCAGCACTCGGGAGGCAGAGGCAGGCAGATCTCTGTGAGTTCGAGACCAGCCTGGTCTACAGAGCTAGTTCCAGGACAGGCTCCAAACTCACAGAGAAACCCTGTCTCGAAAAACCAAAAACAAATAAATAAATAAGTAAATAAATAAATAAATAAAGCCCTTCTGAGGGCCCTTGTGTGGGGATAAAGGTCTTGCCCTTCCTTAGATTGAGTCCCTGTAGGGAGCCAGTGGGGACCTCACTCCTGTCTACCAGATAGATTTCAGGTAAAATTTATGAAGCAGATGACTCACCTCAGAGCGTGCTGTGGAGATGGGGCTAGCTTTAGCCTTGTTCTTTGCGCCTTGTTCTTTGCCAGGGATCTCTCCTCAGAAAATGACACAAAGCAAGAGATATTATATATTAGCTACATATGTCATGCAATATATAACTAGACAAATGCATAATTATACATATAATTTCTGTAGGTAAATAATCATACACACAGATTTAGCCTGCTTGGGTTGCCATAAAAAATATTGTAGCTAGAAACAGTGGCACGTATCTGTAGTGGCATGCACCTGCAGCGATATGCACCTGCAGCCGGCACACACCTGCAGTGGCACACACCTATAGTGGCATGCACCTGCAGCGGCACACACCTGCAGTGGCACACACCTG
>NW_026077806.1:0-1110 GCF_014885135.2 Alexandromys fortis
CCAGGCAGAGAGAGAACTCTGGGAAGAAGAAAAGCAGATTTGCTAGTGAAACACGGGGGGGGGGGGGGGGGGGGGGGGGGGGGGGGGGGGGGGGACATAGGATGTGCAGCATGGAGGTGAGGTAGCGAGCCACATGGCAGACTGTAGATTTAAAAAAATACGGGCCAAGTTATAAGAGCTTGTTGGGAACAAGCGTAGGCTAAAGGTCAAGCTTTCGGAACTGATAATAAGTCTCTGTGTCCTTATCTGAGCTGGTGGTCCTACTGCATGAACCAGGGTCCTCATGCGTGAGCAGCAAGCACTCTCCATACTGAGCCATCCTCCCAGCCCGGGGACTACCGCTTTTATTGCCGGCTGACAGGTAATGTATTACATTCGTGAGAAATTTATTCAAGATCACAGAGTTTGAATGTGGCACAGACCTTGCCTGACATTGACGCACAAGTCATGCCACATTGTCACACTGACATTACATGTAAAGGCGGTTAGAGCAGGAACATCTTCAGCTCCTTCCTGGAAAAACTTAACTGTGTCCTTCTTTTGTATCAAAAAGCAAGACTGAAAGCTAGAGACATCGTTCAGCCATAGGGTACATGTTTAGTGTGTGCAAGGTCCTGAATCCAATCTTCAGGACCCAGCCGGCCCACAGCCCCCCAAAAGCAAGACTTCAGTTATCTTATCTTGGGCTGGTTCTGCTGGAAATATTTACAGCTTCTGTTACACACCTATAATTCCTTCCTCTATAACTCCTGTCATCTCAAGGCTAATAATGAAAACATCTATTATAGGGACTGACACACTGGTTTGGACTCAGACTCGGTTTGGACCTGAGCCCCCAGCTATCCTAATTCTATGATCTTGAATGCACAGAACTTAAGTAACACCTGTGGCACGGTGCTGGCAATGGGGAAAATGTGATGGTCACTAGAAGATAAGCCAGGAGCTGCTGCATTGTTTCTGTTTTTTTACAGAAAGGCAGTGATTTTCATCACTATGGCAACTCTTCACCAGCAGCAGCAGCATGAAGCTTCCTCAAGAGCAGTCCCATGTGATGTTGGGCGGGGGTGCGGATGCGCGCTGAGCGGCCCCACTAGGTGTGTGATGTTGGGC
>NW_026077807.1:0-1036 GCF_014885135.2 Alexandromys fortis
AGGGGACTGTGGGATATTCTTTCCTCCTTGTACCTTTGAGGCAGGGCTTCCTCTGGACCTTGCATTGATTTTCTTTGTTTTTCCAGACAGTCTGGAAAACAACATGCTTCAGTGATCCCACTGTCTCCTCCCCTCAGGATGCTGGGGTTACAGTGTTCCAGGGACCACACCTGGCTTGCTGTATCTTTTTTATTTGCAGAGCTAGCTCTGCAAATCCTGATACTGAGTTTCAAAGTGGCTGTAGTTAAAGTCTTATTAAAAATCTCATAGTTTAAGAAAGACAAGCATCCCAGTGGTAGCCTGCTTTGATATCGAACTCTCTTACTTTCATAGTGGAAGTTAGAATGTACAGAAAAATAGAGCGAAAGACCAACATTTCCCTTGAACGTGAAGAAATAAAGAGGCTGCACGAAAAACAGTGATAAAAGGAGGGGTAGAGAGAAGGTTCAGTGGTTAAGAGCACTGGCTGCTCCTCCAGAGGTCACAGGTTTGATTCCCAGCATCCACCAGGCAGCTCAAAACTGTAACTCCAGTCCCAAGTGTCCTGATATTCTCCTCTAGCTTCTCTGGCCACCAAGTGTTCACATGCTACACAAATGTACATACAGACAAAACACCCACACACATAAAATTAAATAAAAATAATTTAACAATTTTTTAAAAATTAATTTTACATTCCAACCACAGTTCTTTTTCCCACTCCCCCTGTCCCTTTCACCTTTCCCCCACAGGGTATCCTGCCATCCACTCCTTTCAAAGGGTAAGGCCTCCCATGGGGAGTCAACAAAGCCTAACACATCAAGTTGAAGCAGGACCAAGCTCCTCCATCCTGCCTCAAGGCTAAAAAAGGCATCCAACCATAGGGGATGGAGTCCAAAAAGCTAGCTCATGCACCAGGGATAGATTCTGGTCCCACTGCCAGGGGCCCCTCAGATAGACCACGCTAAACAACTGTCTTCCACATGCAGAGCGCCTGGTTCAATTCCAGGCAGGCTCCACAGCAGTCAATTTAGAGTTTGTGAGCTCCTACGAGCTT
>NW_026077808.1:0-1082 GCF_014885135.2 Alexandromys fortis
ATCCAAAGACCAGTCATGGTTCCCTGCCCTGTGGAAAGTCCAAGGTCCTCCCCCCTACGTCCATGTCTAGGAAGGTGATCTATTGGGAACTCACCAAAGCCAGCTGGACTGTGACTGAAACAGCATGGGATAAAACTGGACTCTCTGATCACGGCGAACATATATACTTTTTTAATAATACTTATTTCTTATGTTTTTCTGACATCTGATAATTTTCATTTATAGTTTTATTCTAGCCTTTGTGAGTGTTTGTATGAGTGTGCGTATGATTCTAATATTTTTAAAATTCTGTTTTTATGCTCTGTTTTCTTTATTTCATTCTAGTCTTCTTATATTTCATTGACTCTGTTAATGGATTTATTCATATTTTCTTTTGTATCACTGAACATATTTACAGTTGGTATTTTTGAAATCCTTGATTTATTTTTAGCTGTATCACATTTATCGGGGCCTATTGCAAAATGGTTACTGGCTTTTCATGTATGGATTATTTTGGGGGATGTGACTATCAGAACTTTTGAGGTTTAAGATTTTTTTTTTTGTGTGTGTGTGTGTGTGTGTGTATTGTTATCTGATGTATTTTGTGGTGTTATATGCCCTCTCTGGATGCTAGTAACGTTGAGAGCTGTGAAGCTCCTGGTTCAGAGTATTTATCTGGGTTTTCAGGTGAAAGAAAGAAATGATTATTGTTGAAGAGAATTAGATGAGACAGAGAGCAGAAAAGACAAAAAAAATTCTAGATTAAAAGAATAAATTTCAAGTGAAAATAATGAATCATTTGAAAACAGGATTCCAGCAATAAATAAAACAGTGTATAAATGACGTTTTAGAGAATTTAAGAAATGACAAGGCATGAATGTGGTTTCTTCATTATTTCTTCTATACCTCATGAAGGACTATATAAAAAGCTTGTAAAGAATGAAGAGTTGGTGAAAGCAAACGGAACAGTGTGGAAACCTGACTTCTAAGCATGACTGCAGAATAGTCTTATCAAGATCCTTTTATAGAAAAAAAAAAAAAAAAGACATGTGGAGACACTCTTCTTTTTTTGTTGTCGTTGTTTTTTTAATTATTTATTTATT
>NW_026077809.1:0-1101 GCF_014885135.2 Alexandromys fortis
ATCTATCTATCTCTATCTGTCTATCTATCTCTATCTATCATCTATCTATCTTGTTTTTTTGAGAAAGGGTTTCTCTGTGTAGCCTTGGCTGTCCTGGAACTGACTTTATAGACCAGGATGGCCTCAAACTTAGAGATCTATCTGCCTGTTTCCCAAATGCCATGTCTAGCTGCTTCTTCTTCTTCTTCTTCTTCTTCTTCTTCTTCTTCTTCTTCTTCTTCTTCTTCTTCTTCTTCTTCTTCTTCTTTTTTCTTCCTCTTCCTCTTCAAAATGTAGTCATTTTATTTTATATGTAAACATCTTGCCTGCATGTAAATTTGAGCACCACATACATGTTCTGGAGTTACAGATGGTTGTGAGTCATGAGTGCTGGGAATTGAATCCAGGTCCGCTACAAGAGCAGCAAGTGCTCTCACACTGGGTAACTGCTGCAGCCCAACAGTCTTTTTTTTTATAAGTAGAATGAATCCATTGTAAACTCATCATTAGAGGTCTAACATGGCATAATATAGTAAGAACATAAACCAGGAGTGGCCATTAACTGTCATTCGGAGCTTGATGCTCCATATGTAACTGGATATACTCTGCCTTTACAGCTGTGGGTGCAGCGGATGTGGACCCCGCCAGCACCCACAGAAGGAATGCCCTGTGTGACAGTCTTATGAGGGCTATGACATCACTAAGCTGTGGGTGCAGCAGATGTGAACCCCGCCAGCACCCACAGGAGGAATGCCTTGTGTGACAGTCTTATGAGGTCTATGGCATCACTAAGCCATGGGAATTTCTCAGCTTCATTATCATTTCATGTGACCATTGTCACAGGTGGGGCCTTAGCATTGGCTGAAATGGCCTTAGGGGGAGCATGCCTGTGATCTTCCAGGAACAGAGCTGCCTGCTTCTGTTTGCATCTTATCAGCAAGCACAAAACTGCTGATCTCTTAGAAGTCACACCTAAATTGTCAGGAGGTCGAGGTTCGATGGGTGTGTTTGAATTGTCTCACTGGCTTTTCCTGTCATGGCTTAGCAGTCTTTTATAATTCATTATCATTCTCTCTCTCTCTCTCTCTCTCTCTCTCTCTCTCTCTCTCTCTCTCTCTCTCT
>NW_026077810.1:0-1081 GCF_014885135.2 Alexandromys fortis
GAGGTGCAGTATATGTGCCCCCTTCTCTTCCACACTGATCTACCCCGTGGAAGGGGTGTAGTATATATGCCCCCTTCTCTCCCATACTGATCACTCCATGGATGGGGTATGATATATATATCCCCTTCTCTTCCACACTGATCCACCCTGTGGATGGGGCACGGTATATCTGTCCCCTTCTCTTCCATAGTGATCCACTCCATGAGTGGGGTACAGTATATATGTCCCTTTAGGGCTGAGCACTCTGCTGATTCATTCTCTACAGCTTGGTCAGTTGTGTGTGTCTTTATGTTAAGCACCATTTACTTCAAATAGAAGCCTCTCTGATGAGGGTTTAGAGACATATTGATCTATAGGTATAGCAGTAAGTTGTTAGGAGTTGGTTTTATACTTTGTCCTTTTAGTAGAATAATAGTAGTAGGTTCTCTTAGGGCCTATGATCAATCTATCTGCAGTTTCTTGGCCCAATAATGTGCTAGGTATGGGTTTCATTTTGTGGAGGTTCCTCAAAAAGCCAAACAGAACTACCATATGATCCTCCTATGCCTTTCTTGGGTTGTATTAGTCAGGGTTCTGTATACAAATAGAACTGATAGAATGAAAAAAAGGGTGGGTGTTATTTGTTTATATAAAAGGATTTATTAGAGTGGTTTACAGTAGTCCAACCAGTTCCACAATGGAAAGTCCAAGAATCCAGTAGTTCATAAGGCTCAGTTCATAAGGCTGGAAGTCTGTTATTTTTCTGTTGGAATCCTGAAGAAGTATATTCTGATACCATTAAAAGAATGCCCTAGCAGCAGACTATGAACTAGTGAGAGTGAAGGGTGTTTCAGCCACACTTATGAATGCTGTCTAGTAAGACATGCCCTCTGGTGCACTAGGGGCTCAGACATCATGGGACAATCAACTGCTTTCTGATTGAACATAAGACTTGGTTTTATGGGAGACCGTTACATTTTGGTATAATTTTTTTTTAACATGCCAGAAAGTTTTGGTTTATAGGCTGAGGTATTACAAAGGAGATGGCTTGTGTTTTTTTTTTTTTAGTAGCAAGTATATCCTCCCTCCCTCCCTCCCTCCC
>NW_026077811.1:0-1097 GCF_014885135.2 Alexandromys fortis
TGCTTCCTGGCAAGGACCTTGAAACACCATAAGAGCTTTTCAATGTTGTTTATGGACACACTGTTACAGCTTGCTTCCTGGCAAGGACCTTGAAATACCATAAGAGCCTTTCAGTGTTGTTTATGGAAACACTGTTGCAGTTAGCTTCCTGACAAGGACCTTAAAATGCTACAGAGTTGTGGCAAAAAACTTCTCCATATTCCTTAGCAAATTAAGACCCATATGGTCAGAAAAAGAGAGATATACAGTAAAAAGAGATTCAAAGGGGAAGAAAACCTCTAAATGGTTTATAGTGTGTTAAAAATATATACAGGCTAAAGATTAAAGTTCTCAGAGTAAAAAAAAAAAAAGAGAGAGAGAAAGAAAGACAGTAGCCTGGGAGGCAGAGACAGACAGATCTCTGTGAATTCAAGGATAGCCTGGATTAAAGAGGAAGTTTCAGGACAAAAATATACAGAGAACCTGTCTCAAAAAGCCAAAAGTTAAAAGTAAAAATTAAAAAATTGAGGTTAAAATAAAGCCATGTAAAGATGGAAAATACAGAGAATCTTGATACTGTATGTTATTATGCTCTCTTTGAATTGTTTGAATGCTAAGGAAGGAGCAATAGCTGCTAAAAGATATTTGCTTATAAATGCTGCAGAATTAATCCAAGATAGGTATTTTGAAAATACCTTGACTTCACAGTTGAAGTCAAAAGGTATGTTACTTTGGAAAAGAGATTTTGCTTTTGTTTCCACAGAAAATGAGAGGCTGTGGATTTACTTAGAGTTAAGAAAAATCAGCTTTGATGAAGGAAGACCACCTGAGAAATCTTTGGCAGGAATAGATGGCCCAGGTGTCTGAGTTCTTCATCCAGAACAGGTTCAAGACTGCTGCCTGAGATGATCAAGACTCACAGAATACTTCAGTCAGGACTTGATCATAACTCTGAATTTTGTTTAGGTCCCCATAAGATTATCAGTGCCCCCAACCAGCTTGAAGTAGCCTGGAATACTATGCCCACATTCCCAAAAAATGGACTATGGATACTTTGCTTTCCTTTCCTTTCCTTTTTTTTTTTTTTTTTTTTTTTTTTTTTTTAAAGAGGGGAAGTT
>NW_026077812.1:0-1125 GCF_014885135.2 Alexandromys fortis
AAGCCTTTGATGAATTTTCACTATAGTCATGTTAGTTGGTTTGACATTTTATTACTGTGGTAGGATTCCCCAAGATAACCACTTAAGGAGGCAGGATTAATTTCAACTTATAGCTTTGGGGATTGCTGTCCTTGACAAGATGGGCCCATGTCCCTCATCTTGTAAGAAGGAATTTTATCACAGTGAAATAGAAGTGATCTGCTCACCAAAGACAGGAAGCAAAAGAAGGGAGGGAGGGAATAAGGGAGGAAGGGAGGGAGAGAGAGAAAGAGAGAGACACACACACACACACAGAGAGAGAGAGAGAGAGAGAGAGAGAGAGAGAGAGAGAGAGAGAGAGAGAGAGAGAGAAGTTGCCAAGGACAAGACCCAGCCACCAAACACATTCCCTCAAAGATATACTTCCTCTAGTTAGGCCACACCTTCTGAAGTTGCCAGAGTCTCTCTGTAGGAGAAGTGCCTGCTTGTCCATGTTGGCCGCCTGGCTAGCTTAACACAAGAATAACCACAAGAAACTCTATTAATTAAAAGACTGCTTGGCGCATTAGCTCTCTCTTCTTATTGGCAAACTAGTACATCTTAATTTAACCCATTTCTATTAATCTGTATATCACCACATGCCAGTGGCTTACCGGCAAATTTTTGGCACATCTGACTCTGACAACTCCATAGCGTCTTGCTGACTCTGCCTTCTTCCCAGCATTCACTTCTGTCTTCCCAGCTTCCCTACCCAAGTTCTGCCCTACCACTCTGACAAGGCAATTTCTCTGTTCATTAATGGTAATCACAGCACACAGAGGAACTGCCAGAAGACAAAGCCTTTAGCTCATAAGTGGCTTGACAGATATAAACCATAATACCTCGTTCTAACATATTACATAGTATTGTACATGCATTTACAATATTGTAAATCAACAAGTTCCTTCTGAAATCACTACATAAATGAATGTCATGCAAGACAAGATTCTGGAAACTAGTGTGTGACCAGTGAGTATCTACAGATGAGGCTTAGGTGGTACAGTCCTTGCCAAGTGTGATAAGGTTCTGGTTTCTGTTCCCAGCACAATGAAAGTTGTGTATGATGGTACACAACCAGAATGCCAGCACTAAGGAGGTGGAGGCGGG
>NW_026077813.1:0-1002 GCF_014885135.2 Alexandromys fortis
AGAACAGAAATATCAACATACATACACACACAGGAACACACAAAAACATATACATGTACAAACTAAATTTATAAAAGAGAAGCAGTGTAATTAAAAAAAAAAAAAACAGAACAAATATCCCTCAGTTTCCTGGAGTTTGCCAAAGCTGTAGAGGAATAAGAATATTCTCAAATCTACTCATTAAGTGAGAAAGCCCATGTTTTTTTTTATTTTTTAAATACATTTCTCTTAGAACAAGCCATATAATTATAATTTTCTTGATCAATTTACTTAATGGTTTGAAGCCAACCAATCTTTCAGGTACAGAGTTGGGGAAGTTTGAGATGTCTAGCCCCTCCTCTCGTGGTAGCCTTCTAAGCAACATGTTTTATCTTATCTGTACAGAACAGGAGGCCACCATGATTGGCTCTCAGTACCACACTGGTTACTTACACTATAACATACTACTTGCTGGTAGGCAGTTTCAAAGGGTATTTGCATTTAGAGGCTTTTAATGCCATCTGTGAAGTTTAAGGAATTTAAGGCATCCATAAGAAACACGGAAGACTGGAGGGTTTTTTTTTTTTTTTTTTTTTGCCGGTTGTTGGATACTGTCTGCTCATTTGTACCCCAGTGTGTTTGACAATGTTGTTCTGTGGGGCCTAAAACACAACCCAACACATCACATGCCCAGGGTACCTAATGGATTAAAAAAAAATTAATCATGTAACCCTTTGCAGTGCTCAATCCTTCCCAGGCATGGGCATCAAGTAGCAGCAAGCAGTCCTGGGCTTTTTTACCTTCAGCCATTGGTAAGAGTCCTAGCAACATGCGTCTTTGGAATCACAGGAAGTTTGTGGTCATAAAATACTGGTTCCTAAAATTGAGTTGACGTCATCTTTGAGAATAAAAAATAATTGAGTAGGGTATTTTTAGTAAAATTTTTTTTCGTACAATATATTTTGATCGTGGGTTTCTCTTCACCCAGCTTCTTCCAGATCTTTCCCACTTCCCTCCCCACCC
>NW_026077814.1:0-1059 GCF_014885135.2 Alexandromys fortis
AAAAAAAAAACTTAAAAATAAAACAAGATGGCACCTGAGGAACAACACCTGAGGTTGACCTCTGACCTACACATACACAACCATGCGCACACACACACTAGACACATGTGCGAACACAGAAATGACTATGACGGACCCTAGCATGCCTACCCTTCTTTCTCATTCATAAAAATCTCTGTATGATTGAGAGTCAACTATGCACCAGCTAAATTCTCCATGAAATGCCACGGTTGTATGGGACTCCCAAGAAAACTCCTCAAAGATGAATGACTCAGTTGGGAGATATCTCACTCCTGTCTTCTTTATCCTCTTTGAGATGTGCACATGACTGGATCCCAGCAGCTGTTGTGTGGGCTGAAAGGTGACAAATACAATAAAAACCAGCACAGAGAGTGAGCGATAAAAACCGGAAGACTGGGTGCCTGGTGGCCCTGGGCAGTTCTAGCCACATTCAGACTTCTTTGACATTCGAGAGAATAATGTTGTTCACATCATTGTTAGCCTGGGTTTTCTATGGCATGCAGATGAGCCTACACATTGATAACAGTTGTGCCACAAAGAAAACCACACTAAATTCTAAATGACAGACTGACAAAAGTCACGTTCTCTGAGCAGGATTAAGCTATAGTGATAACAGATAATACTTTTCTAAAAGGAACCAATTAATCTCAACCCGGGAGCTGGAGAGACGGCTCAGCAGTTTAGAGTTGGTACTGTAAGACTTTAAGACAATTCTAAAGCCATTTCTGACAATTCTGGATCCTCTCGGTCTCCGTGCCATAGTGCTTCCCCTCCTCCCCTGGGAACCAAGGACGTAACAGCTACACTCGCACATACTCAGTTCCTGAACAATTATATGTATGTTTTGGTTTGGTCCCCTGGGAAACGGGGTCAAAATGACCTCTTACCTCATCTGATCTGGCAACAGCTCTCCAGTCAATTATTGGTAATAGCCCTTTCAAATAAGCCAATCAGAATAGTCAAAGAACAACCCCCCCTTGCTTCTGTGGCCCCTTTAAAAGTAGACTGTACCAGCTATTCGAGGTCTCTCGGCTTCCC
>NW_026077815.1:0-1099 GCF_014885135.2 Alexandromys fortis
CAGGTGTGTGCCACTGCAGGTGTGTGCCGCTGCAGGTGCATGCCACTATAGGTGTGTGCCACTGCAGGTGTGTGCCGGCTGCAGGTGCATATCGCTGCAGGTGCATGCCACTACAGATACGTGCCACTGTTTCTAGCTACAATATTTTTTATGGCAACCCAAGCAGGCTAAATCTGTGTGTATGATTATTTACCTACAGAAATTATATGTATAATTATGCATTTGTCTAGTTATATATTGCATGACATATGTAGCTAATATATAATATCTCTTGCTTTGTGTCATTTTCTGAGGAGAGATCCCTGGCAAAGAACAAGGCGCAAAGAACAAGGCTAAAGCTAGCCCCATCTCCACAGCACGCTCTGAGGTGAGTCATCTGCTTCATAAATTTTACCTGAAATCTATCTGGTAGACAGGAGTGAGGTCCCCACTGGCTCCCTACAGGGACTCAATCTAAGGAAGGACAAGACCTTTATCCCCACACAAGGGCCCTCAGAAGGGCTTTATTTATTTATTTATTTACTTATTTATTTATTTGTTTTTGGTTTTTCGAGACAGGGTTTCTCTGTGAGTTTGGAGCCTGTCCTGGAACTAGCTCTGTAGACCAGGCTGGTCTCGAACTCACAGAGATCTGCCTGCCTCTGCCTCCCGAGTGCTGGGATTAAAGTCGTGCACCACCACCGCCCGGCCCCAATGGTCTTTATTTAAATTATAGATTTTGTAATATTATTTTGAAATATTTATTTTAATCTTATATGTGTGAGTGTTTTGCTAGTAGGTATGTACATACACATGTGTGTGCCTGTTGCCTGAGGAGATCAGAAGAAGCTTTCAGAGCCTCCGGAATTGAAGTTATAGATGGTTGTGCACTACCATGTGGGTGGAGGGACTTGAACCTGGATCTTTAACAATAGCAAGTGTTCTTAACCACTGACCCATCTCTCCAGCCCCTAAATTACAAACTTTGAAAGAAAGATTTTATTTTGCTAATATTAATGAGATTGTGTAACGGCGTAAGCGAATGCAGACAGATTGTCAAAATATAGACAGCTTTAATGGAGGAATAGACTTACAGAACCACTGTTCCCGCGGAGACCAG
>NW_026077816.1:0-1097 GCF_014885135.2 Alexandromys fortis
GTAACTATAATTCTTACTTGACAACTGTTTTGGTATATGTAATTTTACTATGTTAAAATTAAAACTTTCCTTTTCATTTAAACAGAAAAGGGGAGGTAATTTGGGATTCCCTTCTGTATGCTGTGATTACCATTGGTTAATAAAGAAGCTGTTTTGGGCCTGTGATAGGATAGAGCAGAGCTAGGTTAGAAAAACTAAACTGAATGCTGGGAGAAAGGAGGCAGAGTCAAAGTGAAGTCTTGTAGCCCTGCTGGAGACAGACGCTGGAACTTTACTAGGGAAGCCACAGCCTCGTGTCAATACACAGATTAATGAAGATGGGTTAAATTAATATGTGAGAGATAGCCAATAAGAAGCTAGAGCTAATAGGCCAAACAGTGTTTTAATTAATACCATTTCTGTGTGGTTATTTTGGGTCTGAGCTGCCAGGTGGCTGGGAAACAAACAAGTGGCTCTTTTACTACACTTCATCTGGTAAAATAATTTGTAAGAACACTAAGCCAATTTTTGAGTGAGCTATTTCAGTAGACATATCTGGAAGACTATCTATGCTATTTATAAACGTCCCCCACACCTTTTCCCTTTATATGTTTTAATATGAATTCTTTCATTTTAATGTTAAAAACTGTAACAGTAAATATGACATCTCGCAACAAATTGAATGACTAAGATCAATAAAACAAATGACAATCCATGCTGTTGAGGATGTGGAGTAAGGGTGACAGTCTTCCATTGATAGTGACAGTACAAACTTGTATAACCTCTAAGGAAATCAATGTGGAGATTCCTCAGAAAGATGGGAAATGGTCATCCTCAGTTCCATCTACCAGCTATACTTCTCTTGGGCATATACCCTAAGGATACTTCATCCTAGTACAGAGATGTTATCTCAACCATGCTTATTGCTGCTCCATTAATAATAGCCACAAATTGGAAAAAAAAACTAAATGTCTGTCAACAGATGAATGGATAAAGAAAATGTGTTACATTTACATAATCTAATATTTCTCAGACATTGAAAAAATAGAAGCCATGAAATTTACAAGTAAATGTATGAAGCTAAACAAACAAAAGCAAACAAAGAAATGAAAAAAAAA
>NW_026077817.1:0-1066 GCF_014885135.2 Alexandromys fortis
GCCTTTAATCCCAGCACTTGGGAGGCAGAGGCAGGCGGATCTCTGTGAGTTCGAGACCAGGGTGGTCTACAAGAGCTAGTTCCAGGACAGGAACCAAAAGCTAAAGAGTAACCCTGTCTCGAAAATTAAAAAAAAAAAAAAAAAAAAAAGAATTGCTCTTAACCACTAAGCCAACTCTCCACCTCTTATCTTTTCTTTTAAAAAAGATTTGTATTTATTATGTATATAGTGTTCTGCTTGCATGCCTTCCTGCAGGCCGGATCTTATTACAGATGGTTGTGAGCCACCATGTGGTTGCTGGGAATTGAACTTGGGACCTCTGGAAGGGCAGTCAGTGCTCTTAACCACGGAACTATCTCTCCAGCCTCCAGCCCCCATCTTTTCTTTTTCTTTCTTTCTTTCTTTCTTTCTTTTTTTTTTTTTTTTTGCATTTTATTGATTTGGTTTTTCCAGACAGGGTTTCTGTGTAGCTTTAGTGCCTGTCCCAGAACTTGTAGAACAGGCTGGCCTTGAATTCCCAGAGATGCCCCCCTCCCCCCTGCCCCCTAGTGCTGGAATTAAAGGCTCGCGCCACCACACCCCAGTCTATCTTTTCTTTTTTAAGATTGGGTCTCACTGCATAGCCCTCCCTAGCCTGGAATTTGTTATACAAATAAACAGATAAGGCTGGCCTGGACCTCAGAGACCTACCTTCCTCTGCCTCCTGAGTATTGGGATGAGAGGCATGCCCCACATAATTACATTTTTATTTATTTTGTGTGGTATGAGAGAGATGCCCGTGTATGGAGAAAACAGGAGTGCTACAGTTTATGTGTGGAGGTCAGAAGGCAAATTGGGGGAGTCAGGCTTGGTGGCAAGCATCCCTTACCTGCTGAGCAAACTTCCTGGCCCTTTCTCCTTTTATTTTGTTTTGCTCTAAATGTAAAATGATGGTCTAAAAGCATCCAATTTTGATGCCTTTAAATTAGACATCTAGGGCTGGAGAGATGGCTCAGTGGTTAAGAGCATTGCCTGCTCTTCCAAAGGTCCTGAGTTCAATTCCCAGCAACCACATGGTGGCTCACAA
>NW_026077818.1:0-1040 GCF_014885135.2 Alexandromys fortis
ATAGTTATAGTTTTTATTTGTTATGATAAAAGATAAAATAGATATAAATATTGTAACTGTAATTCTTGCTTGATAACTATTTTGTTATATGTAATTTTACTATTTTAAAGTGAAAGCCTTTCTTTTTTATTTAAACAGAAAAAGTGGAAATGGTGTAGGAGCTCCTTCTGTATTTGTGCTGCTTTCATTGGTTGAATAAAGAGACTGCCTTGGCCATTTGATAGGCCAGCCCTTAAGTGGGAAGAGTAGACAGAAGAGAATGCTGGGAAGAAGGGAAGTGTGGCAGACATCATGAATCTCCAGCCTGAGGTGGATGTAGGTTAGAATCTCTCCTGGTAAGCCACACCCTCGTGGTGACATACAGATTATTAGAAATGGGTTGAATCAAGATGTAAGAGTTATCCAGTAAGAGGCTAGAGCTAATGGGCCAGGCAGTGTTTGATTAATACAATCTCTGCATGGTTATTTCAAGAGCAAGCTAACCAGGCGGGATGGAACAAAGGGCCCACTCTCTCCCTTACAACAAAAAATACCCCACATGATTATCTCATTTGATTTTGAAAAAGCTTTTGACAGAATCCAACACCCCTTTATGAAAGAATTCCCCAAAAGATCAAGAATACAGGGATATTTGTAAATATAGTAAAGGCAATTTTCAGCATTTTTATAGCCAATAACAAATTAAATAGAGAGAAATTTAAAGCAATTCCACTAAAATCAGGAACGAGTCAAGGCTGTCCACTCTTTCTATATCTATTCAATATAGTACTTGAAGTTTTAGCTGAAGTAATAAGACAAATGAAGAAATTCAAAGGATTACAAATTGAGGAAAAAATAAAAAATACTATTTACAAATGTTATGATTGTATACATAGGTGACCCCAAAAAATTTAGCAAGGGAACACCCTCATCTGATAAACACTTTCAGCATTGTGGTTGGATATGAGATTAACTTTAAAAAAATTAATGGCTCTCTTAGGCATAAATGGCAGATGGGCTGCAAAAGAATTCAAGGAATCAACACTCTCCATAATAGCTTC
>NW_026077819.1:0-1105 GCF_014885135.2 Alexandromys fortis
GCGTCAAGAAGGGACACGAGCTGGTGAACATCTATTGCCCCATCGTCATCTCCAATGCAGGAGTGTTCAACACCTACCAGCACTTAGTGCCAGAGGGTGTCCGCGGTCTGCCAGGTAAAAGGCTGGTCCTCTGAACTGGCATTCTACTGTGGCGCTTATAACCCAGCCTGGGTGACGCTCGTCCTCTTGTGGGCACCCCTCTGGTTGTCGATCTCCCCTCTGCTACCAGCACCATCACATTTACATTTGGGGAACCCAGGACTGCACAGGTGAAGGGCCCTTCACAGAGGCAATGGCGGAGCCATGAGGAACCTGTTATTATGTTTGTTGCCAATGTGTAGGCTGTGGACTTCAGGCTGTGAATCCAAAGCCTGTACATTTGCCTTCCTCTGCCTGAGAAACTGGGACTCTAATAGAAAAGGACTCTCGAAGGGCAGAAGAGGGCTGGGGAAGGAAACTCAGCTGGTCAATGTGCTTGCCTAGCATGCATCAAGCCCCGGGTTTGATCCTCACAAACAGGCAAGCAGTAAACCTGCACTAGGTAAGTGGAGGCAGGAAGGTGAAAAAATCAGGGTCATCCTTGGCTATGTGAGACCCTGCCTCAACAACAACAAGGAACATTGACATGTCTCAAAGGGGAAAAAATGTACTTTTGTTGCTAAGTCTGGTAATCTGAGTTAAATCCCCAAAAAGAAGAAGATAATCAATTTGTCCTCTGACTCCTCCCCGCACATCTGGACACACTTGTCCGTGTGCACCTACAGTTTCTTAGGAGGACAACTGAGACAGTCTGGTCGTCCAGAGGTGCTGTGAATTAGCAGTGTGGGAGCCGGCACCTATGACCAATGGTGCATGGAGCAGAGCTGGTAGAGGAGGAAAGAATCTGAGGCTGATTGACACAGCCAGGAAGAGCAGGTCCCTGCCAGGATTTGTAGGAAGAGCTGTAAAAATGGCCATGTCTCTGTGGATGCTGGCAGCTGAGCAGCAAGCTGCAGGTCAGAAAGGGAGTATCCTGAGGCTGTCCTGGCAGGAGGAGCTATCTGGTCACAGCTCCTGCAATGCAGTGCTCACTGCCTCCCTCTACAGATGTGAAGAAGCAGCTGGC
>NW_026077820.1:0-1098 GCF_014885135.2 Alexandromys fortis
GTAAGGTTACAGCTGCTAATAAGTTCGTACGTGGAACTTACCTTTGTATTTAAGTAAATGCCCCTTTTGTTTCTTTGAAGAGACCATTTATGTTTTCAACAGGTCAGGTTTAAGCAGGTGTACCTTTTGCGATATTTGTGAGGCTGTAAAGATTCAGAAAGGATATTCTAGTGAATAATTTTCTGAGTTCTTTCAGGCTGGGTGGAGTGAATCTCTGTGCATATTGAGGTGTCATCAGACATCAGAAGATGTTTGTGTTCTGACAAAGAAATGTCTGTATAAAGTCTAGCCGGGCGGTGGTGGTGCACGCCTTTAATCCCAGCACTCGGGAGGCAGAGGCAGGTGGATCTCTGTGAGTTCGAGGCCAGCCTGGTCTACAAAGGGAGTTCCAGGTAGGCTCCAAAGCTGCAGAGAAACCTTGTCTTGAAAAACCAAAAAAAAAAAAAAAAAGTCTAAGAGTCAGCCTTCATAAGGAATGTATCATAAGGAGAAGCAGTGGCATAGTATAACCCTAAGTTATTACTGAGTCAGAGCAGAAAGGGCATTGGGACTATTATGGATTGTGGGTGTCAGTTTCTCCCCATAAAGGTGCAAGTAACTAGAGGAGTTAGTAATTCTCTTCTCAGATAACATGAACCATATAGTCCCTCAATAATTTTTATTCACCTGTGAAAAACAGCAGAATCTCATTGAGTCTGTTAGATATATCCTTTCTGAGTGGCCCATGGCCTCTGTTTCTGTATGAGATGGTTTATGCTTGAATTAGGAGCATATGTACAAAGCTGTGTGGCTCAGAGCATTAGTATAAGCAATTACAATTTATAAGCACCCTATTAATTCACATGTATCAGTTTGAAATATGACATAAAATGTTTTTTAAATTTGTAAAGAAAGTATAACAATCAAGTGAGAGAAGAGATATAAAAGGATATAGTTATAAAATGCATGTTGGTAAAGAAGGTTAAAGAGAAAGAATGCTTTCAGATGTGATATAGATATGAATAATTACATTGGTATAAATTTTACTCTATTGGTAAAAGTTAAGGTCAATTTTGTTCTATGTATATGTATTTCTGATCTTGATTAAGGTATTGTGAT
>NW_026077821.1:0-1096 GCF_014885135.2 Alexandromys fortis
CAATTCCCGGCAACCACATGGTGGCTCACAGCCATCTGTAATGAGGTCTGGTGCCCTCTTCTGGTCTGCAGACATACACACAGATAGAATATTGTATACATAATAAATAAATAAATATTTTTAAAAAAAGATTGCCTGATACACATTAGTAACAACAACGACAATTTCTACTCTTCTTGTATAACTCTCTTCTCTTTTTTACATTCTGTGTATCTGAGTGACCATCAAAGATATCAGTAACTGGGAACAGGGAGGGGAGGCACAGGAGTATTTACTTTTAAAAACTTATTTTTATTGTTTTCAACTGAGTGTGTGTGTGCATGTATGCAGGTGCTTATGGGGGCCACAAGTATTGGATCCTCTGGAGCTGGAGTTAAAGGTGGTTGTGAGCCTATAGTTGCTGGGAACTGAACTTGGGTTAAATGCTCTTAAACTACTAAGCCATCTTTCTAGTCCCAGGAGTACTTATTTCTCTTGTGAGATTACAGCCAGTTGGGTACAGTGGTATGTGCATGTAGTCCCAACTACCTGGGAGACCTAGTCAAGAAATCACATGAACCCATTCATGAGTTCAAGACCAGCATGAACAGCACAGTGAGACTCTCTCTTTTTGGTGTATGTATGTACACATGTGATGCATATATGTGAGTTTAGGGATACTTGTGCCCATATATATGTGTATACAAAGTCCACAGCAAGACATTCAAGTATCTTTCTGTATGGTTTTCTACTTTGTCTGGAGACAGGGTCTCTCTGAAGTGGAAACTTGTTATTTCAAGAAGGCTGGCTAGCTGGCAGACTCCTGAGGTCTACTTGATCTGACCTTGCCCCATGTTAGTGTTACATGTTAGTTTACATGGGCGCTGGAGACTCTAGCCCAGGTCCTTATGCTTGCAGAGCAAGTGTTTTACCCAGTGAGTGATCTCCGAAGCCCCGACCTTCTCTCTCTCTCTCTATTTTTTTTTTTTTGGTTGTTTGAGATTTCCCTGTGTAACAGTCCTAGCTGTCCTGGAGCTAGCTCTTGTAGACCAGGCTGGCCTCAAACTCACAGGGATTCGCCTGCCTCTGCCTCCTGAGTGCTGGGATTAAAGGCGTG
>NW_026077823.1:0-1096 GCF_014885135.2 Alexandromys fortis
GAGGTTGTGGCCTACCGGCAAGTTCCAGCAAAATCCATAGGCATCTTTCTCCTTCAGCAGCTACATGGTATCTCTCTGACCCCCCTTCCTTATCTCAGCATTCAGTTCAGTTTTCTCACCTAGTTATATTCTGCCTTGCCATAGGCCCAAGCAGCTTCTTTATTCCTTAATAAAAGCAACACATATACAGAAGGACATTCCATGCCATTTCCCTTTTTCTGCCCAGATAAAATAAAATGTTTTAACTTTAACACAGTAAAATTACATGTGCAAAATAGTTAACAAACATTATAATTACAATATTTATATATAACTTATATTTTATCATAACTAAGGAAAACTATCATTATAACTATCAATTCTTCAACTCCATCAAAGACTCCAGAACAATATAATACTGCCTACGTTAACAGGAAAAGCACTATAGGCAACTTTCAAAACTCTAGAATTGTCAGAGACATCTTGCTGCTTGGATAGTCAATCAAAGTTCTTCTATAACATTGGGACATCCGTCTTCAACATACAGGACCATTGTATCTGCCAGACTTTTCTATGAAGTTAGAAATTTCAATGACAGTTCTGCCTATATTAGCAGTTGGTCAGTCACTTTTTTGTGTGTCCTATATAATATCTGTCAGACCCTTTCATGAAGCAGAAACCATGAAGGACTATCTCACCTTTTTAGGGAACTTCAGCAGTCATTTTTCTGAGTCCTGGATGCCCATTTTATATAACATACCATCAAGCAGAGCAGGCAGAGTAGTTTCTTGCACAAATGGCTAACAAACTCCATAAGGAGCCTCTTCGAAGCCCATCATCCTCTTGACATAGATTGGTGCTGCCAGAAGCAGATGTGACTCATTGTCATGAATAGTCCTAAGTTTTTAAACAATTTAAATGCCATCCTCTGTTAGCCTTTGAAAGGTTTAAAGGATAACTGTCCATCTAAAATATATCTTTGTACATCTAGAAAATCTAACTTACATGACTACAAACTTGACTATTATAGATGATTATCTATTAACCTATATTCCTTAATTATACATTACATTTTTAAGTAAGCTGCACAGACACAATACCTTAATCAAGAATAAAA
>NW_026077824.1:0-1017 GCF_014885135.2 Alexandromys fortis
ACACCCCCCCACACACACACCATAGCACAGGTATACACACACACACAAATAGTACATAAATATAAGTTAAGAAAACCAAACACAAGAGAATATGATATCAGATGATCCTAATTTAAACCTTGGAATGAAAATAGGAACTATGTCCTTCAGTATAAAATTAATATAAGCAAATATTATGTTTAAAATATCTTGACTGTAGTATTTATTTATATGCACATGAATTTTTATTTAATAATGAATAAGGTATAATTTTCCAAAACACAAAACAGATTATAAAGGAAGTTATAAGATATCAAACGGCAATGGCGTGGTGACATTAATTCCAGTGCCAGGGGACAGAGGAGCACAAGTCTCTATGAGTTTGAGGCCAATCCAATCCACAGAGAGAGTTCCAGGCTAGCCAAGGTTTTGAGTGAGAAACTGTCTCACAAACAAACAAGCAAAATCAAATGCATAAAATATTCAAAATAAGAAAACTCAATGAAAATACAAAATCTCGACTTGTCTGAACCTCTAAGCTACACAGGCTAATCATCCAATCCAATATAAAGGAGAAAACTGTCCAAAAAGTAATGAGACATGTTTATTGTGACATAACTCTGAAGCAAGTTGTGGAAAAAGAAATCCTGAACTCTACAGTGAGGCTTTTTTTTTGTTTCTGTATATATGATTAGTATACCTGACACTTATTTTTTTAGACTAAATATTTATATATTTTCAGTGATAGGAATAAAAACAAAAATGATCCCATGCTTTTTCAGACCCAGGACAGCTGGCCTTGGTGAGTTCCCGATAGAACATCCCCATTGTCTCAGTGTGTGGGTGCACCCCTCCCGGTCCTGAGTTCCTTGCTCCTGTTCTCTCTCTTTCTGTTCCTGATTTGGACCTTGGGATTTCAGTTCGATGCTCCAATGTGGGACACTGTCTATGTCTCCTTTCATCGCCTGATGAAGGTTAATATCCAGGAGGATGACTATATGTTTTCCTTTGGGTTCACCTTCTTATTTAGCTTCTCTA
>NW_026077825.1:0-1005 GCF_014885135.2 Alexandromys fortis
GCAGTAAAATAAGGACAAAATTTGTTTTCAGTGATGTAATGCTGGACTTGTTTACACATAAATACTATTCTAGCGATTTAACGTGTTACAATGCAGACATTTTCTTTTCCAAGGGATCGACATTTGTCCAATTCATGTGGAGGGTGACAGAGCCCGTGGGCATCACTTCACGTCTTAAGGACCTAGCACAGTGGTGTAATTATGAGTTACGGGTTGACATTAATTAATGCCGTTTAAAAGCTAGTGCTATGGATTTCATTTCAAACAGCCATCGATACAACATAAATCCCGGCTGCAGGAAGAAATGTTGTGTTCAGAAGCCTGGGCCCAGTCCTCACTCCTTTCCTCTTCCCCCCTTCTAGTGACGACTGTCTATGAGGGGTGCAGACCAAGGGGCGGGTACAGAGGGAAGAGCACACAAGAGGAGGCAATGGAACTCCACCTACTCTTCTTCAAATACTACATGCCCTGTAGCAGCAATGCGAAACCTACAGTTGGTTCGCTTACCTCTCCTAACAAGCAGTGTTTTAACTAAATGGGATGGTCAGAAGCCCCTACCGGGTACGAACTCCTCACACGGGATAATTTTGGTCTGAATATTGCCTGTAGCAATCATTCCTCACCATTAAATCGTTTGGCCAGCCAGAAGGTGTGGAAATGTATCCACAGGCCACAGGAATCCAGCACAGGGCTCTAGGTTATTCCTTATGAAAAATGGAAGCAGGAATATGAAAATAAATCACAACTACCCAACAAAGCTGTGATACTCAGAGATACAAAGAGCTGACTCTTGGGTTTCAGCAGTGCCAGACTGTAGCAGTTACAGCAGGGTTAAAATGTGCACAAGAATTGCAACAGTTACTGCAGGGTTAAAATGTACACAAGAATTGTAACAGTTACTGCAGGGTTAAAATGTGCAAATGACTGAAGGCATTTCTTTGACTAAGCTGTCAAAACATTTAAATTGTGTCCCTGTCAGACCTTCTACTACCAGCTCTCCATCCC
>NW_026077826.1:0-1098 GCF_014885135.2 Alexandromys fortis
GTCTATAGAGAGAGTTCCAGGACAGCCAGGGCTACACAGAGAAACTCTGTCTCAAAAAAAAAAAAAAAAAAAAAAGCTGGACATGGTGTTACAGGACTGTAGTCCCCACATTCAAGAGACAGAAGAAAAAAGATCATGAGTTCAAAGTCAACCTGGGATACAGAATGAGATCTCTTTAAAAAAAAAAAAAGGGCACAGGGGCTATTGGGATGGCTCAGCAATTAGGAGCACTTGTTCTTGCTCCTAAGATTAAATTTTAAATAAGAGCTAGATTAAATTTTTTTCCCTTTCAGGTCTTTATCAGATAGATTAAATTTTCAGCACCCACATGGTAGCTTACAACCATTCATAACTCCAGTTTCCGGAGACCCAGTGTCCTCTTCGGACCTCAGGGACCAGGCACAGGTGTACATGCAAACAAAACACTCATACAGTTTGTGTGTGTGCGCACGCACACGTGTGTGTATGTATTTGGTGTATATAGTCACACACACATATGTTTGATTTTGCTTTTTCAATTTTTTTTTTTGACACAGGATCTCTCTATCTGATCATGTAGACCAGGCTGGCCTCAAATTCAGAGAATCCCCTGCCTCTGCTCCCAAGAGGCAGGCAGAAGCAGGTGGATTTCTGTGCGTTTGAGGACCACCTGGTCTACATAACAGGTTGTAGGGCAGCCAGGGCTACATAGTGAAACCTTGTCTCTCAAAAACGAAGCGAACCAAGCAAGGGTTGAGATGGAGGGGATGGCACATGACTATAATCTGAGCGTTTAGGAGGTGAAGAACCAGGGGTTGGAGGCCAGCCTGGGCTACAGGGAGGCCAGCCTGGGCTACAGGGAGGCCAGCCTGGGCTACAGGAAACCTAGTCTTCAAGTATCAAAACCAAACGAAGATCAATGCTGTAGAACGCTTGCCCGGCATGTGCCAGGCCCTGCATTTGAGTTCTACCACAAATAAATCCATAAATAGGGTAAATGCTAAGCTTGAGGTTTTTTTCATAGTTTTTTTTTTTTTTTTTTTTTTTGGTTTTTTGAGACAGGGTTTCTCTGTGGCTTTGGAGCCTGTCCTGGAACTAGCTCTGTAGACCAGGCTGGTC
>NW_026077827.1:0-1095 GCF_014885135.2 Alexandromys fortis
GTTATAAGAATTAATTAATAAGAAGCCTGAGATAATAGGCCAACCAGTTTACTATTAATGTAGATCTCTGTGTAATTCTTTGGCACTGAATGAATGTAGGACCATGCAGGACAGAAACCTCCATCAACAAATCTAGATAATAAATGCAATAATTTTCCTCACCTATTGAGTTCTCTCTTTCAAAAGCATATGAACTCTTTCACCAGAAGACTACAGCCTTTACCACTTTACAAAGATACCTTCTAAGGAAAATTAATGTGTCATAGTCTGGTCATGGCTACCAAATTGATCAAGAGATTTGTGTAGTAAAGTACTCACAGTACAAATGGTGGTATATTTATCTGGGATATTTGTAAACACAGTTTTCTGACTCTAAAATTAATACACAACTAGATAATTGTATTTTATATTTATAGATGCAAATTATAAACTCATTTTACTAGGTTATTAGTATAAATTCAATTTTATTGTCTACTAAAAGAATTACCTTCACTAATGAGTACGTAAAATAGAAACATATGGGCATGCTAATATGTACATATTTACATATAGTTATTTAAATATTTTTATGTGACTAAACACATTATATGGAGCAGGTAAAAAAAAGAAGGATTTATGTCTCACTGTTTTTGATCACAGTGTTTTATGGTGTAAAGTTTAAGGTAGTAAGAAGTTACATCTGCTTGTACATATCTTGGAGGACCAGGAAGCCGAGTGAGAACCAGAAAAAAAATCCAGGAAATAACCTTTAAGATCTGTATTCTCACCCTTTCTGCCTCCTTCGGCTAGACTCTACCCAAGCTCTAAATGTTTCGTGATCTTCTAAAATAACACCATCTATTGTGGATCAATTATTTAAACAAATATTTAAATATATGAGCCCATAGAAGATATGCATTCAGACATATATATATATTCAGACATATATATATGTATATGTATATATATATGGATAGATACATACATTATCTAATGAAAGCTCACCAAAGCAAGCTGGACTGGGACTGATGGAGCATGTGATCAAACCGGACTCTCTGAACGTGTCGGACAAGGAGGGCTGACTGAGAAGCCAAGGACAATGGCACTGGGTTTTGA
>NW_026077828.1:0-1125 GCF_014885135.2 Alexandromys fortis
TATATATATATATATTTATATACACACACATATATATATTAAGTTCACTTATCTAAATTTTATAAGTAAAATAAGGCACTTATTGCCTTAACCTGTGTTTTAAACCTCACACTTTGATTTGTGTATAACTATGTAGTATTTGAAATGTTTAAATAATATAAAAAATTTAAAAAGTATGTTATCACTATACAATCATTCTTAAACAATTACCAACATATCTGTAATCATTATAGATGCCAGCTTATGTACAACAATGTAGACTTTATCTGATACTTTTGGATATTTTACGAATAAAACTGAAAGTTTCCTGGAGAAACATGGAGCATCTGTTTTTTAGGGTGAGGGATTGAGGCTGTTTGACTCAAGATGAACCTTCAAATTAATAGTTACCAGTAACCTCACAAACTAGTTAGAAATGATTAATTTTCTTCTTAGGGTTGTAAGTTACCAAATAACAAACTATTCCTCCTTCTTTTTGCTGAAAACTGCATCAAAAAGAAGAGTAGCTAATGATTTTGAGCCTATTCTCTTTCTTAACAAATGAACAACCATTGAAATTTTCCCAGAATTTTATATAATGAAGAAATTAAGAGAAAAAAGTTCATTCTTTTTTTTCCCATCAAACCACTGCAATGTCTAAGATCATGTCTTCATTATTACAGACAAAGTAGGTGGATGATAGGAAGATATATAAACATGACTATAAATAGTTTATTCATCATACTAATTAATGATTTGAAAACTATGTGTCTTTTCAATGACAATAAATAAAATTTATTTTTCTCTACATAGTGTACTGTTTTAACAAAAACAATTGCAACTTTACCCAATAAAATTGGTTAAATTGAAAATATGATGAATGGAAGTAGCAGGTTGAAGATGTTACCCATTAGATACAATGTACACAGGGAAGTGATTCAGTGGTTACAGGCACTTGCTAGTCTTCAGAGAATCCATGTTTATTAGGTTATGCAGCCTCAAAACTGCCTGGAACTCCAGCTCCAAGAGATCTGATATTTGCATATGACCTCTGCAGGCACTGCTAAATATGACATAATTCTCTCTCTCTCTCTCTCTCTCTCTCTCTCTCTCTCTCTCTCTCTCTCTCTCTCTCTCTCTCTCTCC
>NW_026077829.1:0-1075 GCF_014885135.2 Alexandromys fortis
AAGAATCAGATGGGAGAGTAAAATTCTTCAAAGAGATAGGAATGGTGGACAGTCAGTACTCTTTTATTTTTCTTACTTTTTTTTTATTGAGAAAAAAAAAGTTTCCGCCTCCTCCCAGCCTCCCATTTCCCTCCCCCTCCTCCCGCCCTTCTCCCCCTCCCCCCACTCCTCTCCCCCTCCCTCTCCAGTCCAAAGAGCAGTCAGGGTTCCCTGCCCTGTGGAAAGTCCAAGGTCCTCCCCGCTCCGTCCATGTCTAGGAAGGTGATATCTTAATACGAGTAACAAGGGCTAAGGAGAAAACCAAATCAAGGCAAGTGGATAAAGAGGATGAGAGAGAAAATAGTAAGAACATGTCTGTTTATCCTTAATAAGGTGGCTAAGGAAGGTCTCTCTGAGGAGATAGTATATGTTAAAAAAAAAATTCAACCCACAATGTAAGACAGTAAAATAGCCTTTATTATCTGATACTTAATTATTATCAGATGGAAAGAAAAATAAAGAAACTTAAGAGAAAATCATGGGCAATATATGTTCAGTAACAACTATTTAGGACAGTCAAACCAAAACTTTAAAAGTTTCAGTCAAATAAACCGTGCTAGCAATTATGAAAGTGTAGAAAAAAGTGCGGAGAAATACCTAGAAAAATACATCTCATTGGAAGTGACTCAAGAGGGCTGGAGAGATGATTCTGAGGCTAAGAGCACGGCTGCTCTGCCGAAGGACCCAGGTTCAATTCCTAGCAAGCACATGGCGGCTCACAACCATCTATAATGAGATCTGGTGCCCTCTTCTGGTGTGCAGGCATACATGCAGGCAGAACACTGTCTACATAATAAATAAACAAACTTTAAGAAAACACTATGTACTCAGCAGGGCAACAACAGGATGTCCAAGACGAGTCCCAGTGAGTGCAGTATCAATAGGGTAGCAGAGACCGGGGGCCTCGAACCAAGCCAATAATTCTTTGCAATGAGCACCTGCTTGCAAAGATGTATGGATAAAGAGTTTACTGCGTGACTCACTGTGCCACACTGCAGCTTCCATGAGATTCCCTTTCTCCCCCCCCCCCCCCCCC
>NW_026077830.1:0-1094 GCF_014885135.2 Alexandromys fortis
ATGTATCTTTCTTAGCCTCTATCTTAATTAGGGTTTCTGTTGTTGTGAGGAGACACCATGACCAGTAACTCTTATAAAGATAAACATTTAATGGGGTGGCAGCTCACAGGCCCACAGATTGGTGCAGTTTGCCTCTGGGGTAACACCTCCATACCCATCATAGCTTAGCAGATGCCTTTTAGTTTGGACTAACATATATGGAATTCTCTTACCATATACCCAGAGCTATCCTCTGGGGGTTGATGAATTATGGATCTTTTTGCTCAGAGCTAAGGGATTCTTGAGAAAAATGACACATTTTTCTTTGTTCTTTAGATTACTGTGCAGTGCTGACAGAATCTGGCGAATACACGCCCGAGTACCGGGTGTTTCAAATGTTTTTTCACTATGTTACAGGTACCCGGCATCAACTTCTGTGTGAATGGTGACTTAGATTTCTCAAGTGGGATCTGCTCTGGGAGGAATGGGGGAGGTGTGAAGACCTTTTGGGGAGAACCCCAGTTTGATCCAGTTTATCTTCAGCACTGGACATCTACAAGAGATGGAGTCTGCTCTCATGGGCTTAGAATGAGACCACTTTGCTTGATCTTAGCTGTGCCCGCCATCCTCTAAAACTTCTAAAAGCTAGAGGTTCTAGGTCCCCGTCTTCTGAGCTATTCAGCAAACATGTCTGGGTTGAGGTGGGGAAGAAAGGGTAGAACCCGGGAGCAAGCACATTTGTAGCTGGATTTTAGGAGAATCTAATGAACTAGCAGCTTGGTCAACATGCTCCTCTTTTCTAGGACAATGAGGGTCCTTTTTTGCATGTTTAAGGACCCTTACTCATTAGCACGTGTCTTACCTCCTCCTGGAGTTAAGATATAAGAGCGCGTGACTGTCCTTCATCTGTGGAGGCTGTGGGACAGCAGGGTACCTGATGTCTCTGAATGGTGTTGGAGGTCCTACAATGGCTAGCCATTTGCTTTTCATTGCAGATGTTTCCACAGTCACTCGACCAAAAGCTACAAACACGGTTGCCTATAAGCAATTGATACTCTTACATTTCCTCACCCTGTGGGACGTCCTGCCCCATCTGGACCAGGTGACTTTTTTTT
>NW_026077831.1:0-1059 GCF_014885135.2 Alexandromys fortis
AAAGAAAGAAAAAAAGGAAACAGCGCTTGGTGACTTGGTGAGGCACACCTGGGATGCCCTTAGGAGGTAGAGGCAGGAAGGAGGAGCTGAAGTGCCCAGACATTCCTGCGTTCCAGACTAGCAGGATACATGAGAGTCTCAAGACAGAAAACCCTAGATTCAAACTCTCCAGATGAGGAAATATGTGTCCTCCCATCCCCCCAAAGAGGGTTTCCTGTGTAGCCCTGGCTGTCCTGGAACTCTCTCTGTAGACCACGCTGGCTTCGAACTCAGAGATCTTCCTGCTTCTGCCTCCTGAGTGCTGGGATTAAAGGCACATACCACCACAGATTGGCTCAGAAAAAAAAAAAAAAACAGAACAAAGACGCCTTTAGACCATCAGAGGTCTTAGGTGTGTGGGCATTGTCCTTGCTTATCTGTTGGAGCATCAGGTGAGTGCTTAGTGCCCCTGGAGGCCACAGAGGGGGTCAGATCCCATGGAACTGGAGTTACAGATGTGAGCTGCCATGTGGGTGCTGGGAACCAAACCTAAGTCCTCTGGAAGCGCAACCATCTCTTCACTCCAACCACGGAACCATCTTGCTGGCACTGTTCGTTTATTTCAGGCAGAGTTTTGCTCCACTCCACGTCACAAAATGGACTTGAAATCATGATATAGCCAAGGATGGCCTTGAATTTAAGGGCTCTTCTACCACAGATTCTTCTCTGAGATTACAAGTGTGCACCAGTAGCTAAGAACTGAATTCTTTTTTAATTGATTTTTATTGAGCTCTACATTTTTCTCTGCTCCCCTCCCTGCCTCTCCCCTCCCCTTCAACCTTCTCCCAAGGTTCCCATGCTTCCAATTTACTTAGGAGATCTTGCCTTTTTCTACTTTTCATGTAAATTAGATCTATGTATGTCTCTCTTAGGATCCTCATTGTTGTCTAGGTTCTCTGGGATTGTAATTTGTGGGCTGGCTTTCTTTGCTTTATGTTTAAAAATCACTTATGAGTGAGTACATGTGATAATTGTCCTTCTATGTCTGGGTTACTTAACTCAAAATGATGTTTTCTAGCT
>NW_026077832.1:0-1093 GCF_014885135.2 Alexandromys fortis
TTCCTTCCTTCCTTCCTTCTTTCCTTCCTTCTTCCCATTTTTCCCTCCCTCGGTCTTTCTGTACCTACATTTTATCATTTTAATTTCTTTTTTTTTTCCAGACAATACAACTTGAATGCAGTTTCTGCTACATCCACTCCTAGATGTACCTCCTGCAACTACCCACTCCCCTAGATCTACTTCTCTGTTTCCTTTCAAAAGAAAGAGTAGGCCTCCCAGGGATATTAGCTGAACATGGCATGACGAATTGCAATGAGACCAGGCACAAACCCTCATATCAAGGCTGGATGAGACCTCCCAATAAGGGTCACAAATGCAGGCAAAAGAGTTAGCCATAGCCCAACCCCGATTCCCATGGTTTGAGGTCACAAAAGAACACCAAACCACACAACCATAACTTACAAGTCTTAAGCCAGACTCAGGTAGGGTCTGTGATTGTCACTGCAGTGCCTATGAATCTCTAGGAGCCATTCTTGGTGGAATTTGTGGGTCATCATCTCATAAACACCAAAGATCTTTTACTCTTAAAGTTATATAGACTAAGAATTCCAAAATCATGACCATTTGTTTTCTTCCCTGTTAAGGATAGTTTTGCTTTTTCACATTGATATATGTTTGTGAACTCGTTTATTTCTAAAATGTTGATACAGTTTTTCAATAAATAATCATTTTTTGAACAAACATGACTGATTGTTACATCCCATTCATAGCTAAATAATCAGATAAAAATGTGCTCTCTTGTTTTTGTGAAGTAATCCCTCTGAAACAGTACTTTTTGAGTCATATATTTCAATTGGTATGCCATTGTTCTCCATATAAATAATTATTTGTAAGCACTCAAATATTATAATAAGTTTTTTTTTTAAATAAGAACTTGCACAGGCTGACAGTTCAGCTATCATGGCAATAAATATTAAAAGGATCATTTATATTATACTAATTATATGCTATCTTAAAACTTATTACTTGTTAGAACTGTGTACATACATGTAGATTTTGCATCTGACCATGGACAAACATTTAGACATTGTATGTAGTTTCTTAAAATTGCACCTGTGGGCTAATTTCCTTTTATGACCAAAAAAAAAAAAAA
>NW_026077833.1:0-1093 GCF_014885135.2 Alexandromys fortis
CACACACACACACACACACACACACACACACGTAAAATAAAATAACACTCTCCATCTAAAATCTCTCGATAATTACTCTTGATATGCCTACTTAAAATAATCAGAGTTATGCTTGTTTAAAGTTGACATTTCTTCACAAAAAAAGGGAAGGAGATAGGCAAAGTCATTGGACCTTTACCTAAGCATCTAGTTACTCCTCCTAGCTAATTGATACAATTAGGCCCTAATTGCATGAGGCTTCATGATTTTTTGGAAAAGCTATGGGTATACAGGCTAAAAGCAAAGAATAGTGAGTTGCTTTATATATACAATGGGTAATGTACAGCACACCCCTCAGGAAAACTTTCTTACAACAAATGATAATTTTTTTACTCTTATGTCTCATGTTCTTTATTTAAATCTTTTTTTTCAAGACAGGGTTTGTCTGTGTAACAGCCCTAGCTTCCCTGTAACTAGCTCTTGTAGACCTGGCTGCCCTCATACTCACAGAGTTTGTCTGTCTCTGCCTCCTGAGTGCTGGGATTAAAGGTATGTGCCACCAGCACCTGGTTATTTAAATCTTTTTAATCAAATGATTCATATAAAAATGAAGATGGCTAAATGTAATTACAGCTATCTAGCCTTTCATTTATCCTCTCTTGTTTCTTGTTTACAAATATGAAGGCCACTGAAGGCCATTGATATACAAAACTCTTGCTGAAATGTAAACTTCATTTCTCTCGGGATCTATAAAATCATGGTGGGGCCCATGGGGTAACCTTTAAAATTCCTTTAAAAAACTTTAATAATTAAAAATCTATACACAGGTAATCTTAATTTGCAACTGTGTGCTTATATGTAAATTTAAATAAACTCTTATCTCCTTTTTATACTAAGGAGGCAATAACAGTCTCCAAGATATTTTGGACTAGGATGAATTTTTATGTGATGATTTTTTGTTCTAAAAATCAAAAAATATAGTAAAAATGTATGTTTAATAAATTAGATTTGATGAATAAAGTTTATAAATTCATAATTTCTACTCTGTTTAACAATAACGGACTTAAAGATACATGTCTAGCCTCTTTGTCATTGCTAACTTTGTTAAGCTTTA